>NC_037670.1:128381968-128681968 GCF_003255815.1 Theropithecus gelada | reverse complement strand
ACAGTAGTTACAAGTCTAGACTTTGAAACTGCCAAATCCGCTAGGTTTATGACTGGCTTCATTGCTTCTCTAACAGTTCTGTCCAATAGAATTTGCTACAATGATAGAGACAATCTGTTCTACACCCTCTGATACAGTAGCGACTAGTCCCATAGACTAATTGAGAATTTGAAGTGTGGCTAGTGTAACTAAGACAATGAACTTTTAATTTCATTTCATTTAAATTTAAATTTAAGTAGCCACATGTGGCTACAGGCTACAATACTGGACAGTTGTAGCTGTATGATCCTGGGCAATATTTCCTAATCTCTCTGTGCCTCCATTTCCTTGTCAGTTAAATGGGAATAATAATAATAATAATCCTCATATTATTGTTGTAAGGATTAAATGAGATAATATGTAGAGCACTAGAATAGTACTTGGTATAAGGAAAGCTGTCAGCAAATAGCACTATTGTGAGCAAAAGGAAGTAGATTTGCAATAACACTAAATCTTTACTCAAACATGACAATGATACCAATCTACCATATTTAAAAAAAGGGAAATAAAGGCATTTCCAAAAAGTAAGGTTATAGCAAATATGTGGTAAGTTGGAAAGTGGGGTAAGTGTAAAGGAACTCTAGAATAGTGTGTCAAAAAGTTAGAAATTTTAGATTTAAATGTTACTTTTTTAAAATTATACTTTAACTTCTTGGACACATGTGCAGAACGTGCAGGTCTGTTACATAGGTATACACGTGCCATGGTGGTTTGCTGCACCCATCAACCCGTCATCTACATTAGGTATTTCTCCTAATGCTATAAATGCTACTTTTTAATAAAATAGCAGTTACCATAGCAGCCAGACATCACAAAGTCATTTCAAAATCAAAGGCAATGAGCATCTTCTTAAAGAAACCTTGTGAACAATGTATCTGAGCAATATCATAAAAGGGCTCCCTTGTATGTCTGGGGTTTATTATACAGAATAATTCATTTCCCAACACTTTTCTCTAGCTTTCAATATCTACTTTACAACTGCACTCAAGATTCTACACATTTTTCTTATTTCTTGGGGTTTATTTTTTTAAAAAATCCTCACAACAGTGGAAAAGGTAAAACAATTATTTTATAAGAAAAAACAATTATTAATATCTCTTAGGACACCACTTTATTATTGCTCTGCAAAGCAGCAAATTGATGCTGCTATATTTTGAAGGAGACTTGAATTAATTTTTTATTATCTCATATTGTCTTTTTGTTAGCTTCTAAGTAAAATGTTCTTTCTCTACCTATATAGGTTTTTTTTTTTTCATTTATAAATGTCATGCATTTTTGTCTTCCCAGAGAATTTTAACTTCAAGCCAGATTTGTGAAGAAGAGAAGGAGGAGAAGAGAGGGAGGAGGATGAAAGGAAAAGGAGGAGGCAAAGGAGAAAAAGGAGAAGAGTGGTAGAAGGAGGACGAGGAGAATAAAGTTCTTCAGCTCCCTGATTAGACTTTGCCTGATCAGTCTTCCTCTTGCAACCATTGTATAAATGTCTAAATGGAGCAGGGATGGTACGAAGCGCACAAGGTCACTGCTGCTTCTGACATGTGCCAGTCTCATCTGTTTAGCATCTTGAACTATACTGCAGTGTCTTTTTGTCTTTTTCTTTTGTCCTCTAGATCTTCCCACCTTGCTCAGCTTTCAGATTTTATAGTTACCTTGAAGGCTGAGAATGAAAAGAATTTCTTTTGGAAAACTATCTGTTTAAAAACAAGGTTTATTCTCTAATGTGTTAGTGTTTACTTGGCTCTATAATGTTTTTCTTCTTTGTGTTAAGGTCAAACATTACAAACCATAGGACCTACATATCTGATTTTAACAGAGAATCTTTTTTTCAGTGCCAAATTTCCCTAGTCAAGGTGAGCCATTTAGAGTATGTGTCATTCCATATTTAATACACAAGATGTTAAAGCATAAACAAGTTTGTTTCATAGTTCATTGCTTTTAATCTTGAAATAAAAATTGAATCTGTTTTCTCTTTTTGAGATGGAGTTTCACTCTTGTCGCCCAGGCTGGAGTGCAGTGGGTGATCCCGGCTCACTGCAACCTCTGCCTCCTGGGTTCAAGTGATTCTCCTACCTCAGCCTCCAATAGCTGGGATCACAGGTGTGTGCCACCATGCCGAGCTAATTTTTGTATTTTTAATAGAGACGGGGTTTCACCATGTTGGCCAGGATGGTCTTGATCTCTTGACCTTGTGATCTACCCACTTCAGTCTTCCAAAGTTCTGGGATTACAAGCATGACACACTGAGCCCCGCCAAATCTGTTCTCTTAAATAGAGCTTAGATCACATAAAAATGATACGATCTCCCATTGCACTGACTCTGTGGGAAAAATCGGTATATTAACCCTTTCTCTAAAAAGAGCTGAGAAATTGTCTTTATACCAGTTTCTAATAGAAAGCTTTGGATTGTGACATCAGTTTCGTGTATTAGAAAACAAGGCAATTTTTTTTTTTTTTTTTAAAGATGGAGTTTCTCTCTTGTCGCCCAGGCTGGAGTGCAATGGGTGATCTCGGCTCACTGCAACCTCCACCTCCCGGGTTCAAGTGATTCTCCTGCCTCAGCCTCTCGAGTAACTGGGACTACAGGCGCCTGCCACCATACCTGACTAATTTTTGTATTTTTAGTAGACATGGGGTTTCGCCATGTTGGCCAGGCTGGTCTCGAACTTCTGACCTCATGTGATCCACCTGCCTTTGCCTCCCAAGGGATTACAGGCATGAGCCACTGCGCCCAGCTAGAAAAGAAGGCAAACTCTCAATAACAAGCAACCTAGGCACTAAACTACAGTGGAGAGTAAAACAGCCTGGTCCCTGTCCTTAGGAAGCTTCCAGTAAACAGGCTACAAGGAGCCATTACAGCTCCTTGCAACCCTTCGCCTGAGCCTCAATGATATCATTCTACAGCACCCCAATTCCTAACTCCAAAAAGAGGGTTAAAAGGGGACGCACCCCTGGAAAGTTTCATACCTTGTTCTGTTCTCCCCTCACTATTACCAAATCCCTAGAAAGGCCTAGTATGGAAAGGATTGACCTTTCTCAATAAATAATGGGGTAGCAATGGCTTGGCAACACCAAAATGTGCATGATTTTTTTTTCTAGATTAAAAAAGAAATAAAACAGTTAGGTCACCTGGAGTTTTTATAGAAGAGCAATCTGCCGGTCCTTTATACTTCTTGTTCTTTCTGGGACTACCTTTCTAGAGTGATGATAAGACGGTGATGATGGTGATACTAATACCTAATGTTTATCAATGTTTTCTGTGTACCAGATCTGAGATAGGTACTATTTTTAATCCTCATTTTACAGATGAGGAAACTGAGGCACAGGTAGGCTAAGGAAGTGGTCTAAGGTCATACAATTACCCTGTAAAAGAAGTATCCACCGCACAAACCCAGATGTTCTGGCTTTGGAACTTATGCACTTATCTAGTATGGTATAATGGCCGCCATAGTTTTCTTCCTAGTAATGCAAAATTATTTCCAGTCTTATGAAGAAAACTAATTCCGAAGAGATCCTCAACATTAGAAAGTGTGTTAGTCTTCATATCTCCTCTAATACACATAAAAGGAATGCAACAGGGAAGGATAAATGAATGAGTGCAAGAAGAACAGGAGTGAAAATCCAATTACAATATTTCTATTATTTCATTTGGCATTTTTATTTTTATAGGAGAACTAAAAGAAATCAACTACACTACATATGTATGTCACTGGAAGTGGAGACCTTCACTCCTTTGCTCCTAATATAGTTTATCTCAGAAAACCATGATGTTAACCCAGTATGAGAGATTCATGAGTTTTAAGTAGTCAGTTCAGAAACTACAATTACTTTGCATGCATCTGTCTCCATTTCTCCCATCCTGTTCCCCATTGAGCAATGACCCAAAGTGGTGACTTGGCACTTTGACGTTTGGAGTTCATGTGGCCACAGAGCTAAGCAAAGGCAATAGACTATTATTCATGGAACTTACATTTTGGACAATACAGCAGAACAGATGCCCAAAAAACCCTGACAACTAGAACACTTAAAAATACGGAATAACACTTTGGGAGGCCAAGGTGGGTGGATCACTTGAGGTTAGGAGTTTGAGACCAGCCTGGCCAACATGAAAAAACCCTGTCTCTACTAAAAATGCAAAAATTACCCAGGCATGGTAGCACATGCCTGTAGTCTCAGCTACTCAGGAGGCTGACACAGAAGAATTGCTTGAATCCGGGAGGTAGCTGTTGCAGTGAGCCGAGATTGCACCACTGCACTCCAGTCTAAGCAACAGAACAAGATTCTGTCTAAAAAAAAAAAAAAAGGAATAAAAATTCAAAACTTTAAAAAGCATGTATGACTGAGCTTATGGTAAAGTAAGACATTATTAGAAGTAAGAAAAAAGACAGAGCAAAAATCCAAAGATGTAATGGAGCACTAAAGCTGACATTAACCATGGGGGCATCAACTGACCACTAGTGGTAAAGAGTTTTTTCTCAGCTTTTTCATATCATAGAAAATGATACTAGTACAATAGCAATTGCTAGAATAAATGGGAAGGTATCTGGGAGCATCATCTATTATGCTAAATGTAACTTTGTAAAGCCATTTATTATATTTACATCATGTAACATAAGAAAAAATTGAATATAAAGTACTAAATATTAAAAATATATTGAATATAACTTAAATATCAAGTATATGTAATTTGTATAAACCATGCCACAGAAATACTTGTAAATATTTTAACAAGTAACTTGAGCTTTTTATAATGAACATAGAATTTTGTCATTTTATATGATGCTTATAATGGTTGCAGGCAATTCCTGCTCAAAACTTATAATAATAACCTTTTCAAAAATCTCAGCATAGACAACCTATTTTATGGGTTGTTTTCCCATAAAAGTTGTAGTGGCTAAAAATTAACAAACTTGGTAACCAAATTAAAAAGTTAGAAAAGGAACAAGAGAACAAACCCAAAGAAAATAGAAAATGGAAATATTTTAAAAAGCAAAAATGAATGCTATAGGACAGCAGAATGTAATGGAGAAAATCAACAAAGTTAAAGCTGGTTCTTTTAAAAAGACGATAACAAAACTTTGGCAACACTGAGCTAAAGAAAATAGAGAATACACAAGCAACCCTTATACTATTACGTGAATATATTAGGAGTAGCTGTATGCCAACAAATTTGAAATTTTAGATAAAATAATTGGACAAATTCTTAGGAAAATATATCTTTACAAACTGACTCAAGATGAAATAAAAAGCTTAGATGATTCTATAACAATTAAAGAAATGTAATAGTAGTATAAAAATCCTTCCATAAAGAAACACAAGGCTCAGTTTTATGTGATAATTCTATTAAACATTCCAAAAACAGATCATTTGATTCATACACAAAATTTTTTCTCAAAGACAGAAAAAGAGAGAGACTTCTCAACTTTCATGAATCTTATATAACACTCTTATCCAAACTAGGTAAAGACAGTATGACAAAGGAAACAAAAAAAGACCAACTTTACTCATGAAAATACTTTAAAAAATTATAAAGTAGATCTACCATTTGATCCAGCAATCCCATTACTGGGTAGCTATCCAAAGGAAAATAAGTCATTATACCAAAAAGGCACTTGCATGCATATGTTTATTGTAGCACAATTCACAATTGCAAAGCTATGGAACCAGCCTAAGTGCCTATCAATTTATGCGTGGCTGAAGAAAATGTGGCATATATACAGCGTGGAATACTATTCAGCCATAAAAAAGAACAAAATAATGTCTTTTGCAGCAACTTGGATGAAGCTGGAGGCCATTATTCTAAGTGAAGTAACTCAGAAAAGGGAAACCAAATACCGTATGTTTTCATGGCTATGTAAAGGCAAACAGAGTGATATGATGGTCTCTGGAGATTCAGAAGGGAGAGGGTGAATCTCCCCCTTCTTGGAGATTTAAAAACTACACATTGGGCACAATGTAGACAACTCGGGCTACAGGTGCTCTAAAATCTCAGATTTCACCACTATACCATTCATCCAGGTTACCAACAACCACTTGTACCCCAAAAGCTACTGAAATAAAAAAATTAAAAACAAAAATAATATACAAAATATTAGCAATATAATCTCATGATATATGGCAAATTTGGTTTCATTTTTAAATGCACAATTACTCCAACATTAGAAAATCCAGAATTATAATTATCTTGTCACTATATATTAATTTGGAAAAGTAATTTGATCATCTCAATAGATGCAAGAAATGCATTCAATAAAATTCAACTTACATTCACAATTTAAAAACTTATCAATGTAGGAATATAAGGGAGCTTCTTTAACCTAATTAGTATTTGCAAAAATAAAAATCTACAGCATATGTCATTCTAAATGGTGAAATATTAAAAGCATTTCATTTAAAAACAGAAACAGACAAAATTAAACAATATGCTACCCAGGAATGTGTACATCAGTGATAAAGCTATAAGAAAATGTAAGGTAATAAACGCGAAACTCAAGACTCAAGAAAGTGGCTACTTCTGGGTGAGAGGGGATGTAATCAGGGGAGTGGGCAGCAGGTATACAAATGGTCGCTTTAGTATGGTTTTTGTAAACCACACACACACACACACACACACACACACACACACAAATGTAAAATATATTATTCATAACATGAGGCAGATGAAGTGAAACAATGGTTCATTTTGCAAGTGTGAGACAAAACCAAACTGAATGGCTAGGCTAAATAACATTTATAACTACAATAGGTATTTAAATCACCTTCTCTTTCATTGTATAAATTCAAGCTTGGCTTTTTTTTTTTTTTTTTGTGAGACGCAGTGTCGCTCTGTTGCCCAGGCTGGCGTGCAGTGGTGTGATCTCAGTTCACCTCAACCTCCACCTCACGGGTTCAAACGATTCTCCTGCCTCAGCCTCCCAAGTAGCTGGGACTACAGGCATGTGCCACTATGCCCGGCTAATTTTTGTATTTTTAGTAGAGACTGGGTTTCACTATGTTGGCCAGGCTGGTCTCGAACTCCTGACCTTATGATCTGCCCTCATCAGCCTCCCAAAGTGCTGGGATTACAGGCGTGAGTCACCACACCCAGCCTTTGGCTTCTTATAAATCATATTTCTACACTAAACTTGGATAATACTTTAACACATTTGGGGAAAAATTTCAAATGAACTGCTCATGGCATCATAAGAGTTGGAGATGAAGAATTATAAGTGAGACTTATTCCATTTCTTGAATAGCTCTATTATAATTAAAACTTTAGTGTATAGGGACCACCTCTCACAATCATTTGGTTGGCTTTCTAGAGACTTTGCAAAAAAATAAATAAATTCTTTAATAATATGCAAAAGAAGGGAACAGCCCTTATGAAATGCAAACTCATATTGATTGTAGAATTTTCTCCTTTGTTCTCTGCACACTACGTGTGGCCAAAACATTCTAAGCATTCCCACAGTAATGCTAGCATGCTGAATTAAATTGCACTATCAGTACAGTTTCAAATGTTCTACTTGGTTTGTTCACCCACAGACACTTTAGTGGGTACTGGGGCCATAGCAGGGCATTGGGGCTAATGAGGGAAAATTCTGGTGAGAATTAAAAAGAATGCTCTCTGAGTATAAGATAGAAAAAAGTATTGATTTAGAGAAGGGAAGTGTGCTTTTGGAAAATTTTCCTCTAAAGAACTTTCTACACTTCAGTTTCCTAAAGAGATAAAATAGGAACCAGCTTGAGAATTTGTGTCTTCTTTGAGTAGTGTTCAGTGGATAATGCTATTTGTGGGTATAACAGGAACTCATTCCTTTCCTTTTCTTTTGTTTTATTTAAGGAAATGGAGACTGGAATATGTAGGTAGGAACCGGTAATTAAATTAGGTGCCCAGTTTTTCATTCTTATTTTGTGAAGCATTATTTGCCTATGACTGCGGTCCATGTTCTGAGTTACCTTAAACATTATTTTTTGAATTCTGAAAAGTCCCTAAAGGTTCCCAAGAAATGTTCCAATCCTACTTTTTAAATTTTCAAAACAAGTTCAGGCACCTGCAGAGATATAACTATAATGCATAGCTCATGACCACCAAGACCAAATGGCTGTTTAGAATCTTACAGTTCTGAATTCCTCAATTTATTTTGAATTATCCAGGGACCTGCTCAAGTCATTCCCATGCATCCATCTCCAGTCTAAGAAACAACAACCAAAATGTCCTGACGGGGATGACCATACCAATGAGTTCTCCAAAAAACAAGGCCACTGGATGTCACAGCAGCTTCTTCAAAGGTCAGATAAATTATAGAGAGGGATTTCAAAGCATTTTATATTAAGGCAAGGGGCTGCAGAAATATTCAGGAGGAGCTGGCTTTTCCCTTGTAGGTAAAGGAGTTTTCTCTTCTACTCTGTTTTTTGATAAATCCTTTTTCTTATTCTTTTTCAACCTTCATATTTTATCCTCCACCCTCCGTCCTCTAGAATATCATCCTACAGGCAGTGTCAGGGAGAAAAATTACTCTGGACCTGACCCTGTAAAAGGCAAAGTTCTGAGAAATACAAGATGACAGGGCTGGAGCTCCCTCTAGAGCCCATCCTGCCGACAATGGAGGGGTCTTCAGCAAAGTGAACTGGGGCTGGTGGATACTGACCCATTTCCCCATCCCAGCTCATCTTACTGGAAAGCCCTTCCAAAGACTGAGAGGTCTGGAAGAGCAGAACTATTCACCATGGACTTCAAGACTGCTCAGTGATGCTCACTGGCATCTCCAAAAACAATCTGGTCGAACAAGCTTATTTAGTAAGTTCTCTTGTCAAAATCAGCTCTAAATAGTCACCACAAAAGGAATTTGGATGAATATGTAAAGCAGAGAATGTTCCTTTGCTGATTGTTTAATCCAGTAGTTTGTATCATAGTCATAGATGTAGTCACAGCAAACTTGATAGTCTGATTTTATAATAAACTGATGACTTTAAAACCAATGACTTTGAAACATTTATAAGAAGCAATGTTGTTGCTGCTTTTTAACTTTCTTTAGAAAAGCTAAAGAAATACAAGGACTTAACATGTTAATGAAAACAGAACAACGTAATCTTCATTTGAGCATAAATCTGAAAATTTTAAATCACTACCTTCTTTGCTTAGGAAAACAATAAAGATTCACAGATAAGGGATTGAGAAACCTAATTTTCAATGTATTATAGTTACATTTTGAATAGCAGAGGAAAATGCTATTTCTAATTTGTTCCTGATGTTATTAGAGATGGAGAATATTCAATTTTGCTTTCAATAACTGTGAAGAGGAAATAATTTGGGTAACAGCTGATAATATTTCTCTATCATTTGGAGGAACTTAGTAAGAATGACTAAATGTTCAGGTCTTAACACAATTAAAAAACTGTCTTGCCATGCATTCCTCAAAACATGGCTTCCTTTTTTTAAGTTTGTTTAGTTGCAGTTATCAAACAGTTCAAAATGATCTCCAAAATACATTCCTATTATTTTGAGTCATTACTCCAGACAAATAAAATGGAAGAGCTAGTCCTGTTAACACAAAATTAAACTCTTAATTGAACCTGTTGTTTTGTTAGTAATGCATACAATTCAAGGATCACAATAGCATTTTTATAACACCGCGCAGTTTACTAAAAATGCTCGTAACCATTTTCTTAATCTCAAAACAAAGTAGATCCAGCATACACAAATTGTGCTACTCAATTGCCTTCATTAGGTAGTATATTGTAAGTTCAATTTTTTCTGTTTACTAAATTTTGTAAACACTAACCATGCCTCTGGCCCTGATCTCTTTAGTAGTAGTAGTAGTAGTAACAGTAATCATAGCTAACATTTTTTGAGTGCTTACTATATTCTAGGTACAATTTTAAGTGTTTCATGTGCATTAATTCAATAATCCTAGGGATAAAGAAAAGAGATTTTATTTAAAGTTTCATTAGACTGAGAAAATTTAACTTTAGATGCCTACTTGTCTTTCTAGTTTTTCTTTATTTTGTTTCTGCTTTAATTTCACTCTATCCTTGATGGTTTGCCTAACATTTACTTTCTTGGTAAATACACAGCAACATTTGGTTAGCAGATGTTATTTTTTAAATGTCTATAACTTGCAATCTCCTTTTTTAAAAATCTGGAATAGAATTGTATAAGCCTTAGAAAAATTAAGTCAAGAAAATGAAAAGTCAAAAATAGTTAGATGACTTACCCAAAGTCATCCAGCCAATAAGATGACAGGTCAAGATGCAAATATTGACCACACACTAGCTTCCCTTCCTCACCCTGATCCCCCCAGAAACTGCTCAAGTCTATTATTACCTTCTCTGGAACTGTGTCTATGCCTTAGCAACTCTGTCCATCTTCACCACCACCATCAATAAGTAAATCTATTAAGAACATCACTGCATTTAATTTAGGGCAAAACTGGATGACATAGAGCCAATAATGTGGATGCTGCTCTAGTCCTGTAGGAATTCACAGTCTAAGACTAATGGCAATAATCTCAGAGGTGTAACCAAGGGGGCATTAGGGGAAAAGAACCACTGCAGACTCTAGGTTAGAGAAATGAAAAGGATGGTGTGAAGGCTGGCTCATCACACATAAGTATGCTTGAAGAGGAAATTCTGGTAAATACATAATTATTTCCCCTGTAAAGAGCAGCTCCTTCCTTGCATGGTGATACAGAATGGTGAAAATGCATATTGAAAACTTACACTAAACAAATGGACGTTACATTGGGTGGCAAAAGAAAGTGGTAGAATGGAACTGCAGTGGGAATCAGATGCGTGTTGATCTCAATTTTTCCAAGGTATTATTTTGGCAAGACTCTGAATTTCTCTCAGACTTAGTGGAAACATGCTGTAGGCCAGGGAAAGAGTCTGATTTTGGCTTAAACCACTTATGGTCTCTATGACCTTTAACAAGTTCTTTTGAGTAATTTTTTAAGCCTCAATTTCTTCATCTGCAAAATGGGTATAATAATACAAACCTTGTAGGATTGTTGTGAGGGTTAAGCTAAAAGTTTTTGCAAGTGGTAGTTGCTCAATAGTTAGTATTTACCATTATTTATTTTCTTCTTCTTTTTTTTTTTTAAAGATGCAGTTTTGCTCTTGTTGCCCAGGGTGAAGTGCAATGGCAACATCTTGTCTCACTGCAACCTCCACCTGCTGGATTCAAGCGATTCTCCTACCTCAGCCTCCCGAGTAGCTGGGATTACAGGCACCTGCCATCACGCCTGACTAATTTTTGTATTTTTAGTAGAGACAGGTTTCACCATGTTGGTCAGGCTGGTCTTGAACACCTGACCTCAGGCGATCCACCCACCTTGGCCTCCCAAAGTGCTGAGATTACAAGTGTGAGCCACCACGCCCGGCCATTATTATTTCTTAATCAAGAAAATGAGAAGATTATGTTAAATGATTTTTAATATCAGTCCAACATTCAAAAGCCTATGAGTCTATATCTACTTGATACAAGGTTAAATAATTTTGTTAAATGGTTTTTAAGCCATATTGTTTCTCAGAGGTGGGCCATGTCATTTTTTATAGCACAAAGGGTCAATCAAATCACATCTGGATTTTGATTAAAAATAAGTCTAACTTTCAATCAACCCACAATTTAATTGGGGATACATTAGCAATAAAAGTCATAAATGGAGGTGAGAAAATAAAACCAAAGGAAAAAAGTCTCAAATTGCTTAAGTATGTTTTATCTAATCTAGCTTCTAATACAAAATTAGCTATGAATAACTTGTATAAATCTTCCACAATTTTCCAAAGAAGAGATGATTATTTTCCTAAATTCACACTAAATCATCTTTTCTCTGGAATAGTATTGTTCAAACATTGTGACTACAGCCTACAGTAAGTAATACATTTTACGTCGCAATCTAGTCCACACACGTGTGTAAATATGTAAATGTTTCTAGAAAATAAAAGTTTCGTAAGACCCTTTTTATATGCCTTGCATTAGTATTTTCTACTCTGTTTTAATCCAAGTTCTAATGTTGATTATCTACGAACTGATACTATGACCATTAAAAGGTCATCAACCATGGTTTTTAAAACACTACAATAGAGCATTCCTTTCTCTATGAAGGTTTTTATAACATGTCAAGTGGTCAGTACTATGTTTTGTCCAGTCAACTGGTTAAAATGTAGATATTCAGTTAACTCACATTTGGCATCACACAGATCCACAATATCGCTGGCTATTAATCATTTGAATTTTGGATGAATTCAATTAGTCTAGTTTGTAATTATACATGTTCTTAAAATGTTCTGTAAATGTATTTACCCAAATGTTCACTGTAAGTACCCTTTCCCCATTAAAGGCATTATACTACAGAAATCAATTTAAACTCACAATTTATAACTAGGTTTTCAAAGAGAAACTATAGAAATGCTTTTCATCAAATTTTACAATGGCCTATTCTTTCTTACATTGCCTTATTTTAACCTTTCTCCTTATTTCCACCTGCCATACATCTAGTATCTCTCCCTTTAAATAGCTTGATTTTAGAGTTTATTATAATTCCTTGATTGGGGGTAAAGCCATAATTTTTCTTTCTTAAAAACTGGAATTTGCACACAGCTCTGCACCATATGACATATTCCAGCTCTCTGCTTGTCCTGTGCCAATATATTTTTAAGCCATTTATTGTATCAAATTCAACAGGCATTTGATGTTACAAAATTCCACAGGTTTTCCAACCTTGAATTTCATTGCCTCTTTACTATTCATACTTCATTTACTTTTGGTGTCACTATCCCTGCCATTCTTCACAGCTGGATTGTTTGGCTGTTTTTGTTGTTGTTGTTGTTGTTTGTTTGTTTAATACTGAGCCTTCTGTCAATTATAATACACATTTCCCATTTTGATTTTGCAGCACCTCACTCTTGATCTTCACTGAAACCAACTAAGGGCCATGCAGAAAACATTCCCTCCAGACTATTTCCAGAAGGAGTCTACAAACACTTAAATAAATGGGTCTGTGATGCATTCTGTACGAAAGCTAAAGTTGAATCCCCTTCAAAATCCTATCTGCCATTGTTCTCTAACAGGTAAAGAATGTGGAAAACTCCCTTGATTAGTTAGGTTGTGCATGTCTGCTTCTGAGTTAGGGCCTCTTTTCAGATCTACAACTATTTTTCATTTATCTCATTATTTTTCACTGCCCTTCTACTTAAGCCCTTTCATTGATAAGAGATAATCTTAAAATTTCATGCAATTAGAAGATCAACTTCACTCAGACAATCATTTAGGATCTTTCTTCCTGTTGAGCACACATAGCAGCCCCTACCCTGCTGCAGCCCTTGGTTTCATTAGGGTGGGGAAAATATCAGAACTCAAGTATCGCAATTCTGTGCCAGCTACTCTATTTCCAAAAGGTTTGCTTTCTTCTTTCATTCTACCCAATAGTAGTCAGATATGGTTCATGTCTATATTGGTGGAAAAAGTATTTATCTTCCCCTTGCAAACCACTTATTTTTCTGGGTTTTTTTTTTTTTCCCGAAAAAGGTGAGATATGCACTCAAGATTATAGTAAGGACAATTTAAACTATGAATAGTATCAGGATCTTGTGCAGTGGGAGTATCATAGAACTGTCGACATAATTGGAGCACTTATGTCTTTAATTATGATATTAGTTATGTAAACATTTAGGATGCTGAGGGAGATTATTTCTGTTTTTCAAATGCCTCAGTGATTCTTTATAACAGCATTATGTTTAAGTCATCAAATAACTTATCTACTATTTGCTATATGAAGCAGCCTCTTGCTCTCCATCATTATTACTATCTTCTTTTTATTATTAAGAATAAAGGTCGGCCGGGTACGGTAGCTCACGCCTGTAATCCCAGCACTCTGGAAGGCCAAGGCGGGCAGATCACGAGGTCAGGAGATCGAGACCATCCTGGCTAACATGGTGAAACCCCATCTCTACTAAAAATATAAAAAAATTAGCTGGGCATGGTGGTGGGCACCTGTAGTCCCAGCTACTTGGGAGGCTGAGGCAGGAGAATGGTGTGAACCTGGGAGGTGGAGGTTGCAGTGAGCTAAGATTGCGCCACCGCACTCCAGCCTGGGTGACAGAGCAAGACTTTGTCTCAAAAAAAAAAAAAAAAAGAATAAAGGTCAGCTCCTTGATCTTTCCTCATATCAAATAAAAATTCCAGTTGACTTATTACGATAAGGAAAATTCACATTAATTAAAGTTGGTGCTGACTCCTAAAGTTCAAATATATTATGGAAATTACACTTTAAAACTAGCCCAGTTATCATGAGATCAAGCCCTCAAAGTAGAATTCTCCTAGAGTGTCATTTGCTTTGTGCCAATGTGATCCAAAATTCTCTCTACTCCTCTCCCCATAGTTTATCTCCTGATACCACACACAGAAGTGCACTGAGCCACATACTGGAACTCTAGCACTCTAGCTATATGCTTTTCTGTTCTTTCTTTCTTTATTTTTTTCATTTTACTCCCTTTGAAAGATTTCTGAGGTATGTACCTACAGTGCAATATACTAGCCTAGCCATCTGGATTCTCTTTCCTGGGTGGTAGCAACATGCCAAACAAAAATTACCAAATAGGTGTTTTCATATTAAGCCTCTGATAGCACATTCTGGTTAGACTTTTACTATAGTATTTACTTACAGAAGTATAGAAGTAATTTATTATATTTTTACAGTGGAAAAGTTGTTAAATGTGCAGCCTTGCACCAAGAAAAAATTCCTAACAATATATTGTATGGGTTATATGGGACCGGTTATTTTTCACAGATGTTTGCTTAAAATCTCACTTTTATAAAAACTGTTTGTTTTGACATCACATTAATATATTTTAATATATGTGACATCTCTTCAATTGCCACATTCCTTGTCACGTTACATATAAGGGAAATGTTTCTAAATTATTCCAGATCACTTTCTTGTAAGTTTGTCTCGGCAAATAAAAAATTCTTTTTTTATTTTTGTTGTTAGGAAACAAAAACTGCCCCCTCCAGCAGTACGCATCCTTTCCTCTACATGTGGGAGAAGATTTGAAATGCTCTGGTAGAGGAAAAGCCTCTCTTTAGGGTCACTCCATGGCACTGAACTTAGGATGCATAAGCAGCACTTTGGAGCAAGAACTCACTTTCTCATACTGCTCAGCACCAGCCAAATGGTAAGGACAGAAGATTGTCCTGAACACTTGAGTCTACACCTGAGTACATCCCGGTTTTGTCCCCTCTTCTGAGCACCCCATCAGAGCTCAGCACATTCAGAATCACTCTATCAGAGAGGGCTTGGGCGGCTCCATGGGAGTCCAAGAGCACATCTGCACTGATGCCAAGTAAGAAGTGGGAAAGCCTGGAAAATATGTCTTTTCCTGTCTTTATTGCTCCTGAAGGTACATAAGGAAATCTAACCTAGAACAAGTCCCTGCTCTTTATGAAAGAAAACCCAATCTCTTCATTTTTACATAAAGCCTCCATTTTGGAAGACATGGGGATTTTTAATGAGAAAATAAATGGTAAGGGAAAATTTGCCGAAGCCTGAGATACAATTATCTCCCAATGCTGTAATAAAGATCATTACCTACACATCAGAAAGCCTCTGTATGGCAAATAGCTCATCACAAATTAGGGTGTCAAGTCACAACCATTGTCATCAAAGAACAAGGAATAGTTCTTTCAGTGTGGTCACTACTAGTGATGCCACACACCACTGAGAAATGAGTATCATGACTTTCAAAGTACACAGCATTCACTTCTCACCACAACATATGGGAAATTTATTTTATTTTATTACTTTTTGAGATGGAGTCTCACTCTGCTGCCCAGTCTGGAGTGCAGTGGCATGATCTCAGCTCAATGTAACCTCCGCCTCCCGGGTTCAAGTGATTCGCCTGCCTCAGCCTTCTGAGTAGCTGGGATCACAGGTGTACGCCTCCGTGCCTGGCTAGTTTTTGTATTTTTAGTAGAGACAAGGTTTCACCATGTTGGCCAGGCTAGTCTCGAACTCCTGACCTCAGGTGATCTGCCCGCCTTGGCCTCCCAAAGTGCTGGGATTACAGGTGTGAGCCACTGTACCCAGCCCAACATATGGGACATTTAAAGTCCTCTTTCCTTTCATTCTTCACCTAATTATTCATTCTTTTTTAATTAATTAACTCAACAAAAATTTGTTGAATAGCTACTATATGTACATACTACTATATGCCAGCATATAGTAATAATAGCAAGACAACAACAGCAACCATACCCAACACTCATAGAGAGTCTGCTTACTATAAACCAGACACCAAGTATATACATTAGCTCATTTAGTCTTTGCAACAGTCTCCTGACAGGTACAATTATACGCATATTTGCAGATGAGCAACTAAAGCATAGAAAGATTAATTCCCCAGGTCACACAGTCCATAAGTGCCACAGCCAGGCTTCAAACTTACATCTTTTAACTCCAGTTTCCATGCTTTTGACCTCTATGCTGTATAAAGAAAAACAGGCAAGGCCTTATGGAACTTTCGGTGTAGTGGAGAAGACAGAAATTAAATAAACATGGAAATGTGTTGTAATTTCAAATGCTAATGAGATTTATAAGAAAACAGGAGGGTGCCACAAGATAGGATGGTATAACATTTCAAAGGCTCTTCTTGCAGGCTAAGAAATACAGTGATTACCTTGGGTGATTCTCATCTCACCTCAATGACAAAGTTATAAAATTTAAGAAAGCAAGCGGGGTAAAAAGAATTTGGCAGAACTAAATCTGGGAGGCTAGGGGTAACAGACTAAACAATTCACCCCTTACCCCTTGCCATAGCCAGGCTTTGCCATAAAGCCTTGCCATCTTGGTGGCCCTTCTTGCTGGTACACTCAGCATGATACAGATGAGGAATCAGGGGAATACAACCCATTCTGTCCCCATCTCTCCTTAATGAGAAAATCCAGTCTGGATCAGGTGTCCCATCTCCACAGATGAAAGCAAGTATCTTCCCTCATCTGCTGCCTTTGACCAAGAAATGCATGACAGATGTCTACAAAACCTTAAATTCCACCTGAATACTTCAGCTTATAAAAAAGAAAAAGAAAACAAAAGATTTATTTTGCCTAATATGGTGAACACATGGGCTTCTGGAAACAATTCAAGGTATGGCTTATAGTCACTAGAACAAACAAAACGTGGTTTATAAAATGTGGTTATTAGCAGACTCAGAAACCAACGGAAACAAATGACTTAAAGAGAACAAGAACATAGAAGCAGAAAATCAGGTTCCCAGGGGGAGAAAATTCCCTTTCCATCCTGATTTTTAAAAAAAAAAAAAAAAAAAAAAAAAAAAAAAAAAAAAATCTGGACTTTATTACCCTGCTTGACCAATTATAAATCTACTCCTTTCCTTTTAGTGTCAGAGAAATCACACAGAAAGAAAAGCCTCTTTTTTTTCCTTCTGAAGAAATTGCCTTTCTACAGATTTAGGAAAGTTTTATATCTCTTATTATCATTATTTATTTTATGTATTATTTTTATGTCTCCAGTTTTTACATAAGACATGGTCTGTACATACAGGATTACATCCAAAGACAGTATGATATATTAACTCCTAATTCTGTGCTTCCTAGTTTCACGCTACTGTGTTTGATAAAGACTTAGAGTGAGGAAGGAGAGGGTAAGTGTTCATAACAGCACGATAATTAAATGTGCTTCACATGCCTAGATGAATGAGCAACATCATTTTCAGGTCCAATAAATAAATTAATTTTTCTGGTTCATCGTTCAGAATCATAAAAATAATAATTTTTTATATTGTAATATAAGAAGTCTCCTGTTTCATCATCTTAATGTATCACTTGAAATAGGATTTTGGCTAGGCGCGGTGGCTCACGCCTGTAATCCCAGCACTTTGGGAGGCCATGGCAGGTGGATTGCTTGAGGTCAGGAGTTCGAGACCAGCTTGGCCAACATGGTGAAACCTTGTCTCTACTAAAAATACACAAAATTAGCCTTGTGTGGTGGCATATGCCTGTAGCCCTAGCTACTCAAGAGGCTGAAATAGGAGAATCGCTTGAACTCAGGAGGCAGAGGTTGCAGTGAGCCGAGATCGCACCACCGCACTCCAGCCTAGGTGACAGAGTGAGACTCCATCTCAAAAAAAAAGAAAGAAAAAGAAATAGGATTTTATATTCTACCTGACTACATACAGGATGTTAGTATATTAAAAATGCTTAGATAACTAAATACACAAGTGAATAGTTTGATTTCCAATGAGGGATAAACAGTCTCTAATAAGCAAATAGTACATTAAGGTCTCATCTTTCATATTTATCAAATTACACTTGAGATTAGCCTAGGTACAGGCAAACAATAGGCAGGAGAAGGCTACTTAACATTAAAAAGCAACAGTCTAAAGGCTAAACTTTTTTTTTTTTTAAGATGGGATCTCACTCTGTTTCCCAGGCTAGTGTGCAGTGGTGCAATCTCAGTTCACTGCAGCCTCCACCTCCCGAGCTCAAGAGATTCTCCTGCCTCAGCCTCCCAAATAGCTGGGATTACAGATGCCCACCACCATGCCTGGCTAATTTATGTATTTTTAGTAGAGATGGAGTTTCACCATGTTGGCCAGGCTGGTTTTGAACTCCTGACTTCAAATGATCCACCCACCTCAGCCTCCCAAAGTGCTGAAATTACAGGCATGAGCCACTGCACCAGGCCTAGACTAAACTTTCAAAGTAACTTACAATAGTATGTTAATTTTTTTGTTAGTATCATGAGACTTAATTTTTTTTTTAGAAAAACCCTGAAAACCATGTTAAATGTAACATTCTTTAGAAATATCTTCTATATGTTATTCCTTAAAAATCTGTGAGTGAGTGACAGATTCTTATTTGACCTGTCATCAGAATCCATTCTTCTTTTATTGATACACTTCACTAATGAACAAAATCATGTCCTATAGTTTACCTAGAAAAAAAATACCAAATAATTGCAAATAAAGGTTTTAAAAAGTATGTCACTTAAGGATCTGGACTTCTCCAAAATGAAGTAAATGTCCTTACATCTTTAGTACAAAAACTATCCCACATTTTACATGACATGGAAAACAGGATAAACATTGATGTCAAATGCCTGAGAACAACATTATATTTCACTACTCCAGGACAGACAATCTTTGTGTGCTCTATTCCAGAAAGAGAAAAGGAAAAAAAAAACAAAATAAACCTTGTAATGGTTGCAGTTTGTATTAACTTCAAAGCTGGTATTTCTTTCTCAAAGATCATTTTCTTTCTGTCCTTTAAAAAAGCGGGGGGTTGGAGTATGAAACCTCATAACAATCAAACATTGAAGAGTGTGTTGTTGAGAAAGCACCTGCAAAGTATTTTCAGACCTTTGAAAAACGATGTAATTTGAATCACCTCTCTAAATAGGTCATTTAACTTAGAAAAATTAAAATTAGCTGTGCAGGGTCAATTTTTTTCTACAGCATCTGCATCTCGTGTGTCCTCTTCTCTTCAAAGTCAAACCAGAGCTAAGTGTCAAGAACAGCCATAATATGTGAATTTATTCCAAATCGTAGTTATTCTGCTTGAAATGGCCATAAATGTTAACATTATATATAAAAACATAGAGTGAGGGGGTGCTACAAAAAGTTGGGGATGGGGGTGCAGAAGGCGGTGCAGGAGACGCAGAACTCACATTTCAGGGCGATAATGGTATGTGTAAAGCAGGGAGTCTCCACTGGTGCTTATTTCTTGCTTTTCACATACACACTTTTACAATATATGGCAAATCAAAATCAGGCGAGACAAAACACAAAATAAGTACTTCCACACAAGTGTAGTCTCCTACAAGCTTCATCTTTCGTTATCGAACTAACAGTATAGGATTATGAACCTTAACGCTATTGTCCAGCACCTTGAAGTATTCACTCATCCTACAACACTCTGGTAAACTCAGGGATTGAATCCCTGCTCCCCCGAAAGCCTTCCCAGGAATACAATAAACGACAAAATCTTGAAACATCTTAAAAATGAGAACAATAAAATAAAATGCAAATGAGAAGTTTAGCTGCCTAAGATATTCAGTGTTCTTCTACAACCAGACCATCCATAAAATCAAAAGGATCTCAACAATGTTGGAACAGAAAGTTGTCAGGACCATTGGACCCTTTACTTTAGAAGGGAGGGCATCCAAGGTGGCTGGCAGAGAGGCAATCGGCATCAGGGGAAGTACAGTAAGGAGTCAATTTTGTTTCAGGACTCTTCAAAGTCACCAGGAAATGTACCCCATTCTTTCTGGGTTAAAAGTAACTTTGATGCACAGTAAAAAAGTACTTTCATAGCTTCCAGCTGGCAACAATATCATCCACAGGCAAAGAGTGAGCGGAGATACTAATGAAACAGATTCTCCTCTCTGCCCACTTCCCCAAAGCCACTTTCCAAAAATGAGATTTTGAGGAATCTTGATTTACTAAAGACTTCTCTCTGTTTAAAGATGAAATGGAAGGATCTTTGCACGGACAAGGAGGCAAACTGAAGACTTGACATTGAGGAACTGCTAAAGAATGTTCTAAGCTACATTTTTCTTACAAGGGGGAAACCCAAAACAGAAACATCTCTTCACCTCCAGATGGAGGAGCAAACATATATAACTGCCCGGGACTGAGAAGCAGTATCACTCCAGCCACCGCCCCTCGCCCCCATTCCCAGGATCAATGACAGAAATAGTCCCAGCAGCAAGGGGCAGGGCAGGCTGGCTGCTCCTTCCACTACGACCTCTCCAAATTCGCTTTTCACTTCGCCCTGTTAGTCCCTCCTTAGTCCCTCAGCACGGACCCCCAGCCTCATCTCTCTAAGCGGCCACTTCTTCGCCCCCAACCATAGTTCTGAGCGGACTCGGCCCCACAACCGCCCTGTCTCCGGCGCGTCCCTCTGGGTGGCATCCCCCACACTTGGGAGGCTCACACAAGCCCCGGGACGAGGCGCCAGCGCCGGGGCTGGGGAACCCCGGGGGTTCCGGCCTCGCTGGGCTCCCGCCACCCACCCCCCCCACACACACACCTCGACGCCTGAGCGGATTAGGCGGCTGGGCTCGCAGCGGCGCTCACAGCCCCCGTCCCTCCCACTCTGGCCCCTCCCCGGTTCGGGCGCCCCGGGGTCCTCCGCCTCCGCGGAGGTGAGCGCGCACTCACCAGAGGTGAGCTGCATCCAGGCACATATCTTGTACACAGTGGCCGTGTTGCAGAAGAAGAAGAGGGTAAAGCAAACGATGCAGGCAATGATGAGCATCATGGAGAGGCCGATAAAGAAGGAGGCGGCTTTGAAGGCGCCCGAGGGCAGCGTGGAGAAGTCCGTGAAGCTGCCCCTGCAGGTCAGCTCCCTGGAGAAGCCGTTGCCGATGCAGTAGTGGAAGAGCCCGAAATAGCCGGCTTGCGGGGTGTCCACGCCGTCGCCTATCCAGTAGGGCTGGATGAAGCACACCACGTTGACGATGGCAAAGCAGATGGTGAAGATGGCCCACAGCACGCCGATGGCCCGCGAGTTCCGCACATAGTTGGTGTGGTACAGCTTGGCAGCCTCCTGAGCCGGGAGCATCGCGGCGGCGGCGGCAGCGGCGGCGGCTCCGGGCATTCTCCCCCTCCTCCTCCTCCTGGTCCTCCGCCTCCCCCCGCCTCTCCGCGCGCAGGAGACACACTCACGGAGCCTCGCGCGCTGCAACTCCCCTGCCTCCGCCTCAGCCCAGCAGCACCAGTTTCAGAGTCTGCATTCTCGCTCCCGGAAGGAGGGCGGGGGAGCGCGGAGCACCCCTCCGGCTCGCCTGGCACAGCCTCCCGGCTCCCCTCCCTTCCTCCCTCCTGGCCCGGGCTCCGGCCCTCCTCACCACTCTCCACCCCTGTTCCCGCCGCCGCCGCTGCAGCTGCTGCAGCTGAAGGCGGCAAATCCCTCGTGGAGCACCGCGGCGCGCAAGCCTGGGGCGCCCCCCACTCCGCTTCCCGCCTCCCTCCCCGCTGCCAGTGCCCAGGGGCGCAGAGGACCGCGGCGACCCCGGAACGCCCATCAAGGGGTGGACACGAGCCAAAGAAGCGGGCCTGGATTAGGAGGGCGAGGGTAGTAGTCTAAGAAGGTGGCAGGAGCACCCATAGGGATCCTAGAGGCAACCCCAGGATCCTGGTGGGTATGAGGGGCCGGGCTCGAGAGGCTGATTCAGGGAGCATTTCATCACCGCACAGCAACGTGCTTCGACCTCTGCATCTTTGCAGAGGCACGAGGGGCAGCGTGGCAGATGCAGGCAAGAAACGCCAAGAGGGAGGAGGCGTACAGCCCCCAAGAGTCTGTCTTGTTACCACAGAACTGCCCCTGGCTAACTCCTCGACTGCCTTCAGGTCGACAGGTGGAGATAGAAGTTGCGCAGGAGACTGGCAGACAATAATGTAAAAGACAAACCTCAAGGGTGGTCTCACATCAAGCACAGCTGAGCTTGCGTCCTCTTTGCGTTTTTCCCCCAGGCAGCCAGCTGAACTGTAGCTAATGGATGCCCCATACTTTCCTTTAAGTCGTTTCCCCGATAAATCCTTCCATAGATTGGGCCTGTGTGTGCTTGGAAGGGACTGTGTCACAGAATTTTATAGTTTGTTTGAAAACAGGGTAGTTCTGCCAGTGTTACACTTACTATGCAAATATTGACAGCTACTCTGCGCCCAGGCGCTGAGCTGGGTGGTAAGGGTACAAAAAGACGCAGCAGATGGTTCGTTGTCCGGGAACTTCCATCTCCCCCTACAACCCAAAGCTAACCAGAGAGCTGTTTTCAGGCTAATTTATCGCCGAATTACCCATATAGAACTCCTTTTTCGCATGGCATTGCTGTTGTACACCTCACTTCGTGCTGTTTCCTTAGCTTATATTTTCCCTTTTAACAGTCTTTCTATTGCTCTTTTAACAGTTTCTACTTTTCAAACTGCATTTCCCTATTTCCGTTGGTTATTTTTTGTTTGTTTGTTTCCTTCTGATTCTAATATAAAGAAACATGTAACTGCCTCCCACCCCCAGCCATGAAACCAGAATGCTTAATTGTAGGAGTGGATTTTGGTAAGAAATCATTTTGAACCATATGATCCCTGAATTTTCTGAGCATTTCTATCAGAGAGAATTCTGATAGAATTGGACCCTAAGTCTATACCTAATTGGCTATATCAATGGCTATTCCATGGAAGAAGAGTCATACCCTAAGTGATGAAAATTAACTATGCTCTTCATTTGATAGTCTGAAGATTCGAGATTCCATGAAGAGGGAGGGGGAGAAAGTGGAATAGGGGTGTGAGACACATAAGATAATGAAGGGGCTGCTGCTGAAACTGGGAAAGGATCTAAAAGCATGAGTTTCAGAATCTTCCATTCAGCTTTTTCTATAGGCATGTAATTCGTGTATTACACTTCAAGGTCCATCAGACAGAGCTTTGAAAATCAAGAGAGAACAGAATTAAACAGTAGCATGAAACATGTAAGTTTAAGTGAGTAAGAATTTCTAGCAAGTGTGGTTGTAGACTCTCAGAAGGTCTTCAAAATAAATATCAGAGGGATTTGGAGGAGGTGACAAAGATGACCTAAATATGGGCTAGCCCAATATAACACTTGCAAGTCTCTAAAAATACAGTTCATGATGATGCATCATGAGTGCATTGGTGGCAGTGGAGGGTCAGAATTTCTGTTAGGTTTCGTTTGTTTTAACTCTCCTGAAGTTGCTGGTAAATCAGAAGAATTTTAACATGGAAGGAGAAAAAGGAAAGGAGAATAATCAGATTTATGGGGCCATTTGGCAGGCCATGTGTCCCAGGGGCAGAGATAGCTTTACAGCAAGAACTGACAGTAATTTCTAGTAACTCTCTTAAGCCCTCAAATCCCCAAAACCTGGTTGTATGAAGTAGTCTCTCCTTAAAATAAATGCCTGAAAGAAATCTTACTGTTTCCATGGGGTGGTTGAGATGGGAGGTGGCTGAGAAGGGAAGGCTGAGAATCAAAAAGCCTGGTTTATACCTCAATGCTTGAATTGCCTTTATGGGACAAAGAAAAGACTGATGGGTGACTCAGATTCAAATGTGATTCAAAGAGCTTTTCTATTTGAGTCATGCCCAAGGACAGCCTTATTCTTATTCCAGGTTTGGAATCGCCTCTGGGTTCATGTTCAGAATCACCACACCAAGGAGCACACTCAGTGTCCACTCTTGTCAACAGCAACTGGGATCAGACCAGTGTTGGTGTATTGCTGATCTAAAGTGCTCCCGGCCGGGCGCGGTGGCTCAAGCCTGTAATCCCAGCACTTTGGGAGGCCGAGACGGGCGGATCACTAGGTCAGGAGATCGAGACCATCCTGGCTAACACGGTAAAACCCCGCCTCTACTAAAAAATACAAAAAACTAGCCGGGCGAGGTGGCGGGCGCCTGTGGTCCCAGCTACTCCAGAGGCTGAGGCAGGAGAATGGCGTAAACCCGAGAGGCGGAGCTTGCAGTGAGCCGAGATCCGGCCACTGCACTCCAGCCTGGGCGACAGAGCCAGACTCAGTCTCAAAAAAAAAAAAAAGAAAAATAAATAAAATAAAATAAAGTGCTCCCATTCCCTCTGAGAATTTGAGTTGTTGCCTCTTGAAGTTAGGGTCAGTCAGGGATGAACTGGACTCTGCCAGTGACCTTTCTGCCTACCTTCACCCTTCCTTGTACTACAGCAGATTTTCAGGGTGAAGCAGGATCTTTAAAGACTCTAGCAACTAGCGATGAGCTAAAATACCTGTGAACTCCTGGCTTGCTATCAATGAATGCAAGATGTTCTTCTACCCTTTCCCAAACCCCTTTGTCACCCACCCCCCAACCTTGTCCTTAGTAACCAGGAATCCCAGAGGTAAGACTATTTCTACCCTTAATCTAAAACTTTTGGCTTGCACCCTGTAGACTTTAGGAGTTGTGACAGCTAAGCATCTGGGCAACTTATTGCACCTCGTTAAATCTGATGTGACCAGGAAAGCTGTTTTGGGGAGGAGGAAATAATAAAACTAGCCTGATTCATGCTAAGAAGTTGCTATTGATAGAAAAGTATTTTGAAACTATAACATGATTCATATGTGCTAAATAACTAGTAGAAGCCAGTGTCATCGACAGCATCGAATTAGAAACACTGAACACGCAAATCTCAAACTTCACTGTTAAGATGTTTTTCTGTGACTGCCACAAAGGGTCAGTAGTGAGACCCACACCCTCACTTTTTGCAAACTGTGTCTCAATGAATGTTAGGACTATACAAGAGAAAGCAACAAAAGAAGAATGGGGGCCATGTAACACTGCCAAAAAGATCCTGGGTAAGGTAAAGAGCTAAATATTTTGATCCCAAACTAATCTGAAAAGGTAAGGGAGAGTGTGAAAGCCTTAGAGGACAAGAGCCTTGGGATACAGACCTAGTACCATCTTTGTCTAACTACAAAAGCCCAAGGATCTTAGGGATCCATTTTCTCATCTCTAAAATTATGCTGAAGGAGAAAAAGGACATCAGATGTATCCTGAGCTGCCTTTCTGCAGTAGTTTTATTCTATTCTATGAATATTCTTCCAAGATAACTTTGAAAAATATATAAAAAGGGAGATACAACCCAGCACTTGGGGAAAAATTAGTTGAGACCTAAGGAATATATATCAGACTGTGGTGAAACAGACATTTTCTTTAAAATTGAAAACCCCTTCTGAAATCCCATCAGTATAATTTTTCAAGCAATGGCTGCTTAGAATTTTCAGAAGAGTCATTGCTATGACCTTGGATAATGGAGAAAGATGATTTCTAAAATCTGTTACTTAATCGATTTTTAGGGCTATTGCCAAGGTCAGTATCAGATTCTACTCCAGAATATAAAGATTTTAATAATGAAGCTCTTTTCACTCATCAAGGCTTTCCTCTGCTCCCCTTTAGTTTTCTTTTAGCGATTTTCAGAAACCAGGAACCACCTCTTAGATAATCAATCACTAAGTTAGCAGTGGCAATCAGATAGATTGAGTATTTCAACTCTCCCTGCAAACCAAGATCAAATTCATCATAGGACTCTGAATTCATTGCATCTTGGTCTGTGTAGAACTCCAAATAGGGAGGGAAATGGGAAATAGAAATGCCAGACTTTCTCCTTCTTTCCTTTTCTCCTCTATTTTGAATTGGATTATTTGTAAATTGCCCCTTTCTTTAAGTTTTTTTTAAAAAAAATTTTTCCAGAACTCAGTTAAAAGCATAAGTTGTTTTCTCATAAGGCTGACTATCTAAAAGAACATACTAAAGGAACTATCTTGCTATTAATCTGTTTAAGCCCTTGATAATTTTAGAATAATTCAGTCTAAAGATACGTAGTGACCTCTATTGAATAAAATACTATAGAAATATGACCATCACCTGAAGTATGGGTTTTAAAAGTCCGTCATAGTGATATGTTAAAATCTGAAGTTCAGTATGCAGGTCCTGTTCTCTTTGAATCTAACACTAGTTGGTCTTCTTGATCTTTAAAAAAGAAAATTCTATCTGCTGTACCTTCTGAACATGCTTCATGAAGTTTCCCACGGACGTGCAGCTTGATTGAAAATAAACACCTACAATCTGAAACATCTACCCTTGTACCTTCAGTCTGGGGCCTGTATTTGAACCCACTACTTGGATTCTCTGCTAAAGGCATCCGTATCCATGCAGCTTGTTTCTCCTACTTGGCAATCACTTGCATCTCTCAAACCTCAAGTTCAGCCTTTTTGAGACAATCCCCAAGCCACATATTCTATGTTTTAAGTCTTATAATTCCAAATGCATATCTTTTACTGCCATAGTAACACAAAAATATTAATCTTAGAAATTCAGTACTTTCATTGTAGAGGCACATTTTTATATCTTATTAGTCAGCTCTTGCTGCAGAAGCAACCCAAACTTTCAGTGGCTTATAACCACAATCATTTGCTTCCTACCCACAGCACATAATGAGTTGTTGGTTGGCTGTGCTCCTGCTCTAGCAAGTGGACCTGACTGCAGATCTATCTTCTCATCATGGGGTCCCAGTTGAAAGAGCAGCCTCTATTGAGGACATATTGTTTCATGACAGAGGACAGAACTACAAAAGGGTCAGGCAAATTATAAAACTGTATATAAAACTTCTGCTCAAATATGGCATGCTCAAAACTTCTGCTCAAATATGGTTATAGTACATTCCATTGGCCAAAGCATATTCCATTGGCTAAAGCAAATCGTGTGAAAGTCAATGTGATGGGGATGTATTATCCTCTTAAAGAAAACAGCCCAGTGAAAAACTCAAGAACTTTAATAAAAGTTGTTACATTCACCCTCCCTGCTGATAAAACTTTAACACCAACTTATTTTCCAAATGTTTCCTGGCAAGACTATGTGTGATTTTTGTGTGAAGGCTATAGGCTTTCACATCAAATAACCATTTCAAAATGAATAGCCATTTTATCCCACTCACTATTTTACTGAAGAATATGTTTCTTTCTGTCTTTTTATTTTAAAAATTGCAAACTGAAAAAGGCCAATGAAGAGCTGAATTTATATTAAATCTCTTCACTTTACAATATTCAAACATGAGATATCATTCTGCCTGTTAAAATGTATATTGTAAAAACTGATATGTAGTTTCAAAGTGGATAAAAAAGTTACCTTATGAATTTTCGGGACTATTTATAGTGTTTTCCAAACTTGAATATGATTTTTTTTTTTTTTTTTTTTTTTGACAGAGTCTCACTCTGTCACCAGGCTGGAGTGCAGAGGCACAATCTCGGCTCACTGCAACCTCTGCCTCCCTGGTTCAAGCAATTCTCCTGCCTCAGCTTCCCAAGTAGCTGGGACTACAGATGCATGCCACCATGCCCAGCTAATTTTTGTATTTTTAGTAGAGACGGGGTTTCACCATGTTGGCCAGGATGGTCTTGATCTCAACCTTGTGATCCACCCTCCTTGGCCTCCCAAAGGGCAGGGATTACAGGCCTGAGCCACTGTGCCCAGCCTGAATCTTTATTAAAGGAAAAAAAAAAAAACCTCGGTGGACCTACTGTAATGACTTGCTACGTTATTATTTTAATGTTTCTTAAATGGACAGGATAAATACTAAAAGCATAACATTTAATTTAATCAGTTTTCAGTCATGGCAGCATGAAGAAATTAGTGTATCTTCTCCTCCAAAACAAGTAAAACTGAATAAAATTGTCAAAATATTCATTTCAGGGCTCTGAAGACTGGCTATAGGCAAACAATGAATTGAGAGGTGTTTATTCATGAAGAACTGCTGGAGTTTGGGTAAGAAAAGTGAGAGTTTGTGACCTTTTGTGTGGGGTGCCACCCTTCTTATCCACCCCCAGCTCAATCGGCACATTAGTTTTAGTGTGACGGGGCAGCAGTGAAAACTCGCAGCTTCTTCCAGAAAAGGAAGACTTGATTTTAAGTATAGGGCCAGAAGAACATGATATATGCCAAAAAATACGATCACTGAAAGTAGCAAGCTCAATAGAAAATGAGAATGGAAAACCCGCAGTTCTGCTAGCTTGAGGTCACAGTTGGTAGCAGGACTAGTCCAGAATTTAATGAAGCTACCCAGGAAATTAGACAACTGTACAAAAGCTAAATAAGCTCTCCACACAACTCTAGCCAACCCTGGAATGACATGCATATTCAGAGGAGACAAAAGAGCATTTCTTGGCAAAAAGTAGAGGCTGAGAAAAAGTTGAGAAATGGCTGAATCCATTGTCAGAGGATGGAATTCTTACAGGTTTAATGTATTTGTGTATGATCTCTGCCCAAATCATTGCCTGACCACTAAGATCTGCAGACTCAGGGAAAACCTTTAGGAACCCAGGATAAAAAATAAAAATCAGAATAACTTTTAAAAGCTTGTGCACAGACATCGGCATCCACGCACCATAGGAAGACAGATTCTACAAATTAAGTTCAGGAAAGGTATTCTAAAACATCCCTCAGGAGAGAAAATCAGAATATAGGGTTGCTGTCATTTACTATCCAAAATATTGAGTTTTATATTCAAAATTATGAGACATGCAAAGAAACAGGAAAATGTCACCCTTAGGAGAAAAAATTTTTAGTAAAAACTGACTCCCAGGTGTTGGATTTAGCAGACAAAACCTTCAAAGTAATTTAAAATATATTTTTAAAAATGAAAAGAAACCATATTTAAAGACTTAAAGGAAAGTATAAAGACTATTACTCAACAAATAGGAAATCTCAATAGAGAAATAGAAACTACAAAAAAGAATCCAATGGAAATTCTAGAGTTGAAAAGTATAAAAGCTGAAATAAAAAATTTATCTGATGGGGTTAACACAGATTTTATATGGTAAAAGAAAGCATCGGGCATTTGGGTTGGTTCCAAGTCTTTGCTATTGTGAATAGTGCCGCAATAAACATATGTGTGCGTGTGTCTTTATAGCAGCATCATTTATACTCCTTTGGGTATACACCCAGTAATGGGATGGCTGGATCAAATGGTATTTCTAGTTCTAGATCCTTGAGGAATTGCCACACTGTCTTCCACAATGGTTGAACTAGTTTATAATCCCACCAACAGTGTAAAAGTGTTTCTATTTCTCCACATCCTCTCCAGCACCTGTTGTTTCCTGACTTTTTAATGATTGCCATTCTAACTGGTGTGAGATGGTATGTCATCGTGGTTTTTATTTGCATTTATCTGATGGCTGCTGCTGATGAGCATTTTTCCATGTGTCTGTTGGCTGCATAGATGTCTTCTTTTGAGAAATGTCTGTTCATATCCTTCACCCACTTTTTGATGCTGTTGTTTGTTTTTTTCTTGTAAAATTGTTTGAGTTCTTTGTAGGTTCTGGATATTAGCCCTTTGTCAACTGAGTAGATTGCCAAAATTTTCTCCCATTCTGTAGGTTGCCTGTTCACTCTGATGGTAGTTTCTTTTGCTGGATTAAGAAAATGTGGCACATATATACCATGGAATACTATGCAGCCATAAAAAAGGATGAGTTCATGTCCTTTGTAGGGACATGGATGCAGCTGGAAACCATCATTCTCAGCAAACTATTGCAAGAACAGAAAACCAAACAGTTGAGTGAACTGCATATTCTCACTCATAGGTGGGAATTGAACAATGAGAACACTTGGACACAGGAAGGGGAACATCACACACCCAGGCCTGTTGTGGGGTGGGGGGAGGGGGGAGGGATAGCATTAGGAGATATACCTAATGTAAATGACGAGTTAATGGGTGCAGCATACCAACATAACATATGTATACATATGTAACAAACCTGTATATTGTGCACATGTACCCTAGAACTTAAAGTATAATAAAAAATAAATAATTTTTTTAAAAAAACAAAGCATCAGGGAGCTTGAAGATAAATGAACAGAAAGTATCCAATCTGAAGAACAAAGAGGAAAAAAAATTAAAGAAAGATAAACAGAATCTCAGAGACCTGTGGGACAATATCACATGTACCAATGAATGTGTAATGAGAGTCCCATAAAGTTTATCTGAAGAAACAATGGCTGAGCACTTCTCATGTTTGATGAAAAACATGAATCTACAGATCCAAAAAAGTCAAAAAATGCCAACTAGGATAAACACAAAAAGATACATACCTAGACATATACTTAAACTCCTGAAACCAAAGACAACAAGAAAATCTTGAAAGCAGCAAGAGAAAAGTAATTAATGGGAAAACAGGAATGACAATACAATTAATTACTAACTCCTCATTAGAAACAACAGAGCTCAGAAGGCATTGTAGTGACATGTTCAAAGGGCAGAAAGAAAAACTATAAACCAAAAATTCTACACTCAAGAAAATTATCTTTCAAAGTTGAAGGATAATTCAGTATCCTGGTCACGCTATAGTACTATAGTTTGGCAAAGTATTGCCAATTGGGGAAAATTAGGTAGAAAACACAGAGGAATTTCTCTGTATTATTTCTTATAATTGCATATGAATCTATAATTATCCCAAAATAGAAAGTCTGATTTTTAAAATTATATGTAAAAATAAATGTATACATATTCCAAACTTCAAAAAAACTGAATAGAATAAACACTATCAATCAAAATACAGAGACTATCAGATTGGCTAAAATACAATCCAAATATCTATTAATGCCTTCTGGTAATGAATAAACAAAATGTGCTTAATTTATACAACAGAATTAATCAGCCATAAAAATGAAAAACTACTAATACATGCTACAAGTGGATGATTCTTCAAAAGCATTAGGCTAAGTGAAAGATTCCAGACACAAAATATTCCATTTATATGAAATTTCTAGAAAAGGAAAATCTCTAGAGACAGTAGATCAATAATTGCCTGGACCTGGAGTTGGGGTAGGGATTGACTTCAGGTGGGCACAGGAGGACTTTTTGAGGAAATGGAAATGTTGTAAAATTGGGTTGTGGTGATGGTTGTACAACTTAGACATTTACTAAGAAATCATCAAACTGCACACTTACAATGGTTGAACTTTATAACATGTAAATTATACCTCAATAAAACTGTTTGCAAAATTAAATTTAAATTAATGCTTATACCTCTTTTTCTAGGTTTGAAAAGGAAAGTTTTATTAGAAAGTATGCTGCAGAAGAGTACAGTGGGTGCTTCAGCAAGAAAGGACTGTGTATGCCACGGTGGATTTTCCTTAGGGCTATTAATGGACCTTAAAGTGAGAGCTTAAGGGTAATTTGGACCATATTAGCCATGTAAGTTATGATAAAAGATTGCATTTGTGGACAGTTTATATATTTTATAAAAACAACTCAAGAAATTATCAGCCTAAGAGAAATCCACAAATTAAATATGTCAAACAACCAAACCAATAAAATTCAAATGAATATTTCCAGAATATAACTGAGAAATTTAAAGATATTACCAACAAATTTTTGGGGACATATTATTTACTCACTTATACTAATAGTACAAGTTAATATGCAGAAAGACAAGATCAACTCAAAAATCCTCTCTCAGTATAAATTTGGCCATGGTTGATCTAGTCAGGTTTTTTTAGAGACTGCAATGTCTACACTACAGTGTGCTCCTTGGCAACTCAATTTTCTCACCACCTTTCTTCCTTCAAACTACTACAAAACTTTCCTTTGCACAGTTGAACTACAATGTGCTTTGGCTTTTACTAGAATGTAAGCTCCACAGAAACAGGAACTTTTTCTGGCTCAGTGCTGTATCCCCAAAGCATGGAACAGTGCATGGCATATTGTATATATTGAAAGAATAAATGAATAAAAAAAATATAAAGTCCACTTTATTATGTGTTAGTATTTTACGATATTACTTTGATGTACTCTATCATTTTCCAATGACAGTATCATAGTTACTAAATGAGAAATTAATATCTTATTCTATGAAAATGATTTTAGTTGCAAATTTTCACCACAAAAGAGAAAAGATTTTTTATTTGTTTGCTTGCTTTGTCTTTGAAATTAGTAATAATTACATAGTAGTAGTTGTAAAATAAATATTATTATTTTGTTGTTAGAATGTCTAATGGAGCTGGACATGCTTACCAACATATTAAGAACTAAACTCCTGGGTGGATCACTCAGTATCAATGCAGTCATAAATATGAGGCCTCTACTCTAAAAGTGTTTGCCAGTATTGTTTTCCAGGTCATTTCCCCACCAGACAGTAAGTGAATCTTATTACTTGAAATATGCTTATATTAATTTTTAAATTAACATTTGATTAAAAACTAAAATTTAAAACTCCCCTACAGAACTCACAAATGCTGAAGAACATATTGTAGATCTCAGTTTAAGAAGCACTGACCTAACTCATTATGTATTTCACCTGGTAATGTTTCTCAGTTTTATGAGTAATTATTTTTCATTAGTATCCTCAATAAAAGCATGAAATAATGCTTTAACTAATTATTCTATTCTGGGGGGTGTTCTGTTTTTTAATTTTTTCATTGAAAACATCTGTCTTTAAATATTTCTCAGGCACAATTCATTTCTGATGCATCCTATGGTGGAAAATTGAGATTTCAGCTGAGTACTTATTTAAATACTGAAGCAGATTGTTATGTGTGGAGGGGGCTGCACACTGGGGAGGGTGAGAAGGAAATTAAGGCTGCTCACCAGCAATCTTCTGGTCCACCCTCAGGCAAAGGCGATGGCAGCCTTTTAGGAAGGAAGACTAATTGTACTTTTAAATTTCCTCCAAATTTCCTCCATAGTGTGTCGCCTCTGAATCTGGGGGTCTTGCACCTATAGAATTCTGATAATCAACAATGTAGAGTAATGTTACATTGTCATTTGCAAATTTTTCAGAGAATTCTGCAAAGATTTCATTTCTAAAACTTAACTTTAAAAATCTGGTAGTTGAGAGAAATTTGAAAAGACAGTCTATTCAGATCTTCAAGGTTTAGTGAATTAATTCCCTTTATTCATTAATACAAATACTAACTAGCGCTTACTGTTAGTAGGCTGCATACTGTGCTAGTTGCTGGGGTTACAAGACGCAGTCTCTGTCTGAAGGAGTTCACACAATCAAGTTAAAGAGACATGCAAAATAAGCATTTCAATGCAGTGTAGTACATTCTTACATCTGATAGAGATGGCCTCTGAGGACACAGAGAGATAGCATATAACTACCCTGGGATCCTCAAAAGCTCCCTTGATGAGGAACAGACTGGTGAGAGCATGAATGGCAGTGAGAATGAGCAGAAAGGATGTTGCAAGAAGCAGAAACAATACCAGCAAAGGCACTAAGGCAAGACAGAATTAGAGAACTTGGAATTAAAGAAGAGAGGTATGTCTGTCCTCTTATTCATTAGTCTTGTCCATCCATCAATCCATTTGTCCATCCATCCATCCATCCAACACTCATATTAATTCTGTTAAATTCCAGATGTTGATCTAAATGATAGGGACCCAAAGGTTATTAAAATTTTACTCCTATTACTTTAGAGGAAGCAAAGGCCAGTGAATCAGGAGAGACCTAAATAAATATAGAACCTCCTATGGTTTTTTTATTATACTGTTAAAAAAACAAATAATATAACATAAAATTTACCATCTTAACCATTTTTAAGTTTACAGTGAAGTAGTGTTAAATATATTCACATTGTTGTGAAACATATCTCTACAACTCTTTCATCTTGCAAAATTGGAACTCTATACCTATTAAACACTAGTCTCCCCTTCACTCCTCCCTAAGCCCTTAGCAACCATCATTCTACTTTCTGCTTCTATGAGTTTGAACACTTTAGATACTTCACATGAGTGGAATAGTATAGTATTTACCCTTTTGTGACTGGCTTATCTCATCCTGGAAGTTCATACATATTGTAGCATGTGATGGGATTTCCTTCCAGTCTGCATAATATTCTACTCTACATGTATATATCACATTTCCTTAACCATTCACCTGTTGACAGACATTTAAATTGCTTCCACCTATTGGCTAGTGTAAGGAATGCTGCAATAAGCATGGATATAAAAATATCTCTTTGAGATCCTGCTGTGAAATTTTTTGGATATATACTCAGAAGTGGGATTGCTGGATCATATGCTAGTTCTATTTTTAATTTATTTTCAAGGAGACTCCATAATGTTTTCTTTATTTCTTCTTTTATTTTTGTTGTCGAGATGGGGTCTGCGGTCTCCCTATGTCACCTAGGGTGGTCTTGAATTCCTGGGCTCAAGTGATCCTCCCGCATCAGCCTCCCAAAATGCTATGTATACAGGCGTCAGTCACTGTTCCCAGCTTCATGTTTTCTATAATGGTTGCACCATTTTACATTCCCACCAATGATGTACGAGGGTTCCAGTTTCTCCACATCCTTGCTACCACTTGTTATTTTCTATTCTTTTGATAGTGTCCATCCTAATGAGTTTGAGGTAATATTTCATTGTAGCTTTGATTTGCATTTATCTCATGATTACATATGTTGAGCATCTAATCATATGCCTCTTGGCCAATTTTTTTTTTTTTTTTTTTTTTTTTTTTTTTGAGATGCAGTCTCACTCTGTTACCCAGGCTGGAGTGTAGTGGCACGATCTTGGCTCACTGCAACCTCTAACACCCAGGTTCAAGTGATTCTCATGCCTCAGCCTCATGAGTAGCTGGGACTACAAGCACCCACCACCACACCCTGCTAATCCTTTACCCATTTTTGAATCAGGTTGTTTTTTGTTGTTGAGTTATAAAAATTCCTTATAGATTCTGGATATTAACCTCTTATCAGATACATAATCTGTAAATATTTTTGCCATTACATAGGTTGCCTGTTTACTCTGTGGATTGTTTCCTTTGGTGTGCAGGAGATTTTAAGTTTGATGTGGGCCCATTTGTCTATTTTTGCTTTTGTTGCCTGTGCTTTTGGTGTCATGTTTTAAAAAATCATTGCCAAATATGATGTCCCAAAGCTTTTACTTTATATTTTTTCTAAGAGTTTTATAGTTAAGTCTTATGTTTAAGTCTTTTTTCCATTTTGAGCTATTTTTTGGTATACAGCATAAGACAATGGTCTGACTTCATTTTTTTTTTTTTTTTTTTTTTTGCATAGGGATATACAGTTTACCCAGCACCATTTGTTGAAGAGACTATTCTTTCCCCATTGTGTAGTCTGGGTCACCTCTACCAGGCTTTCCAGCTTTCAATGCTTGTTGAAATCATTTGACCTTGTAGGCAAGGCCAAATGATTCATTAATTTGGGCATCATTTATTTCTGGGTGTCTTTATTCTGATCCATTAGTCTACATACCTGTCTTTATGCCAGTACTACACCATCTGAATTACTGTTGATTTGTAATGTGTTTTACAATCAGTAAGTGTGAGGCCTCCAGCTTTTTTCTTCTTTTTTCGAGATTATTTTGGCTATTCAAGGTCCCTTGAGATTCCATACAAATTTTAGGATGTTTTTCTCCATTTCTACAAAAAACACCACTGGGATATTGATAAGAATTGCACTGACTCTATAGATGACATTCTGCAGCAGGGACATTTTAATAATATTAAGTCATCTAAGGCCGGGCATAGTGGCTCACACCTGTAATCCCAACACTTTGGGAGGCCAAGGTGGGTGGACCATTTGAGGTGAGGAGTTTGAGACTAGCCTGGCCAACATAGTGAAACCCTGTCTGTAGAAAAATACAAAAAATTAGCTGGACATGGTGGTGCATGCCTGTAATCCCAGCTACTGGGGGAGGTTGAGGAAGGAGAATCAATGGAGCCCAGGAGATGGAGATCACAGTGAGCCAAGATCGTGCCACTGCACTCTAGCCTGGGCAACAGAGTGAGACTCCGTCTCAAAAAAAAAAAAAATTAAGTCTTGTAATCTATGAATACAGGATCTTTTTCCATTTATTTGTATCTTCTTCGATTTTTTTGTATCAACATTTTGTAGTTTTCAGTGTACAACACTTTCACCACCTTGGTTAGGTTTATCTTTTTTGATGCTACATTAAATGGGATTGTTTTCTTAATTTTCTTTTCAGATTATTTGTTATTAGTGATTTTTAAAAAGCAACTGATTTTCGTGTATTGATTTTGTGTCCTGTAACTTTGCTGAAATATTTTATTAGTTTTAGCAGATTTTTGTGGAATCTTTAGAATTTTCTGCACATAAGATCATGTTTGCTGAAACAAGTTAGTTTACTTCTTTTTTCCAATTTGGATACCTTTAATTATTTTTCTTATCTAATTGCTCTGGCTAGGACTTCCAGTACTATGTTGAGTAGTAGTGGCAAGAGTGGGCCTAGTGGGCATCCTTGCCTTGTTCCTAATCTTAGAGAAAAAGCTTTCAAATCTTTCACCATTAGATATGATGTTAGCTATGAGTTTTTCATATAGGGCTTTTATTATTATATTGAAGTCGGGTTTTTCTGTTGTTGTTCCTAGTTTTTTTAATATTTTCATCATGAAAAGATGTTGAATCTTGTCAAATGCTTTCTTTTCTGCATCAGTTCAGTTGACCATATGGTTTTGTTCTTCATTGTATTAATTGTGTGTTATACTGATTGATTTTCATATGTTTAACCATTCTTGCATTCCAGGTATAAATTCCACTTGGACATGGAGTATAATGCTCTTGATGTGCTGTTAAATTTGTTTTGATAATATTTTGTTGAATATTTTGCATTAATATTCATCAAAGATATTGGTCTGTAGTCTTCTTTTCTTGTTGCGTCTTTGTCTTATTTTGGTATCAGGGTAATGTTGGCCTCATTAGCATGAGTTTGGAAGTGTTCCTTCTTCTTCAATTCTTTGGAAGAGTTTGGGGAAGATCGTAATTAATTCTTCTTTAAATATTTGGTAGAATTCTACAGTGAAGCTATCTGGTCCTGGGCTTTTCTTTGTTGGGAGGTGGCCAGGTAATTATGTTTCTAGAATTTCTTCCATTTCTTCTAGGTTACCCCTTTTGCTGACATATAACTTGCTTCAGCCTCTTTATTGAATTTATTTAATTCTCTCCATCTTTACCACCAAACTAGCCTAAGTTGTTAATCACCTCTTTTCTCAAATTACTATAGTAGCCATATCATTGTTCTCCTTGCTTTCACCCTCTCTTATTAATTTTTCACACTCTGAACAGTATACTTTTTGAATATAAACCTGAGTATGCCATTTCCCTTGCTTGAAATAATTCAATGGCTTCTAGCTGCTCTGAGACCAAAGGCAAAATGCTTAGCATGCCCCTGCCTGCTCTGAGCAGCTCTACCATTCTCTCCAGCTTCAACCTACTCTACTGTCTGTTCCGCACCCACTTCATCATCCACAAAACCCTTCTGTGTATCTTTGTTCTCATTACATGTCTTCCTTCTGCAATAGGGCCTTTACCATACTGTTCTTTGTATATGGAATGCTCTTTTAGAAATTTACCTCTATTCATCCTTCAAATCTCAGTTCAATTATTGTTTTTCTGGAAAGAAGCTTTTACTGACCTCTTAGACTTCCTCATACTATCTCATGGTACCATGGATCTCTAATTTTTACCATTTATCATTCTTACAATAATACATCTATTTATGTGACTATTTGAATAATGCCTATTTCCCCCCATATACACCAGTAAGTTTATATTTCTCCCCACCACTGAAAATTTAACTTCTAATTCAGTGCTCAATAAATATTCATTGAATGAATCAATAAATGAACACATATGGTCTAGCAGATTGCATATTCCAAAAATGCCACAACAATATCTTCTATTCCACATGCTCTTTTTAACATGTGACTTTAATGCTCCTCCACTGAAAGCTGAAGATTATGTTCCCTCCTCTTGAGTCTAGGTAGGTTTGTGAATACAATGATGTTGTGTTATTTCTGGGGCCAGGTCATACGAGGCAACAGTTTATGCCTGGTTCTTTTGACACCCTTGTTCCTGGAACTCAGACACCATGTCATGGGGAAGTCCAAATCCAAATAGCCTGGGTCAGGCTAGTGGCTTACACCTGTAATCCCAACATTTTGGGAGGCCGAGGCAGGCAAATTGCTTGAGCCCAGGAGTTTAAGACCAGCCTGGATAACATGATGAAGCCATATCTCTACCAAAAAAAAATTTTTTTTTTGCCGAGTGTGGTGGCCTGCACCTGTAGTCCAAACTACTTGGGAGGCTGAGGTGAGAGGATCACCTGAGCCCTAGGAGGCAGAGGTTGAAGTGAGCCAAGATCGTGCCACTGCACTCTAGCCTGGGTGACAGTGCTAGATCCTGTCTCAAAAAGAAAAAAAAAACCAACCAACAACAAATAGCCTGTAGAGAAGCCCATGGAATAAAGGACTAAGACCTTCTTTCACAGTCTTGGCTAAAATGCCAGCACCATTTTGGAGCAATGAGTGTGAGCCATCCTGAAAACAGATCCTCCAGCCTCCAGTTGAGCCACTCCAGCTGGTATTATATAGAGCAGTCATCTCTATAAAGCCCTGCCCCCAAATAAATTACTGCTATTGTTTTAAGTCACAAAGTTTTGGGGGTGATTTGGTACATAGCAAGAGAGAACTAGAGCATATAGTAAAAGAGATTCATACTTAACTGACAAAATATCCAGATTAGGTTGTCAAGATCACTAAATCAGATTGAATATTTGATCACTCTTAAAGTATTTTTCAATTAACCGTTTCAATAATTAAATAGAGGGGAAGTAACCATCAAAACAGCACATCAAACAGTCACAAAGAAATCTTATTAAGGATTTATGCCTTTTCACCCAATATAGACTCCGGTTCTATGCTTATTCTGCCCACTCCCTTTTCTTCAGTCTCTCTTCTTTCCTACCTTCATTTCACATTCTTAAACTATTTAAATCTACAAAATTGCTTTGTTTCGAATTTTGTGATATAGGGTTCAGGCTGATGACAATTTTGTGATGAGCAGAGAAGTAGCTTAAAAGACTATTACAAAAATAATAGAAAAACCTGATCAAAGGAATTTTCAGTGACAACTCTTTTGAATAAAATTATTTGGAATAGTTCAGATTCTTGATTGTACTTTTTATGCTTTGTAGAGTGTATCTAATTGGATATGTACAAGTTGAGAAATTTACTGGATTTGCTGCAACCTGGCTGCTGATTAAGCTGGTAAAGTGTTCATGTTTGTGTGGTGGGCATATCATTAGTCTCTCCCTGGAGTATACCTTGATAATAAGCACAGCTCCAGTCTTCCATTAAAGTTAAGTGTCTACTGACAGGATGCAAACAGAGCATAGTACATTGTCAATAAAGAGTGCCAGGTCTTCAGTTTGGCTGCCTGGGTTTGAATTCTGGCTTATCATATTTTAATTGTGTCACTATGGCCAAGCTAATTATTCTTTTCAGAGTCAATTTTTTTAGGTGTGTAATAGGTACAAAATGGTACCACATCGTGAAGGTTATTAGGAATATTAAAGGGGATAATCCTTGTGAAACATTCAGCAGGTGCTTGGCCATAGGAAGTGCTCAACAAGTGCCAACTCTTACATTGTGTTCGTCTTATGACTCATTGCTTCCAGTTTCATTCTATATGGCCAATCTCGGCATGACCTTTATAGAACTATGATGTGTATGAAACAATTTTGGAAGAAACGAGTCAGTTTACAACCTTTAAGACTATCTCTCAGCATATCAAATCATTCATTCCCCTTTCTACTTCTCTTGTGACCTTCATGTTTGTTGCAGTTTTTTGTTGTTGTTGTTGTTGTTTCGTTTTTAACGGAGTCTTGCTCTGTCACCCAGGCTGGAGTGCAATGGCACAATCTCGGCTCACTGCAACCTCCACCTCCCAAGATCAAGCAATTCTCCTGCCTCAGCCTCCTGAGTAGCTGTGATTACAGGCACACACCACCACTCCCGGCTAATTTTTGTACGTTTAGTAGAGACGGGGTTTCACCATGTTGGCAGACTGGTCTTAAACTCCTGACCTCATGATCTGCCCACCTTGCCCTCCCAAAGTGCTGGGATTATAGGCGTGAGCCACCACACCTGGCCTGTTGCAATTTTATTACAAGTTCACCTGCCAAAGAACAACCCTAACTCCCAGTTCACTCTAGTAACTTGGGGAACCAGAATGTCATTTGGAAAATTAAGTACACAGTACACTGAACAATACAATAGTGTTTTAATAGATTTCCAGAAACTTACCTCCATAGAATTGTTTAATAAAGCTTCAGTTAAATCTAGATGAACATGTACTTAAATATGATCATAAGAATGATTTCACAGTGAGGTTAAATGGAAAATGAAGTAGTATGTTTCCTTTTCAAAGGCTTTGTCTACATAGTGCAATGGAATTTTACTATATTAAGATATAACCGGCCTGTCATGGTAGCTTATTCCTGTATTCCCAGCACTTTTGGAGGCCAAGACAGGCAGATCACTTGAGGCCAGGAGTTTGAGACCAACCTGGCCAACATGGCGAAACCCCTTCCTTAAAAAAAAATACAAAAATTAGCCAAGCATGGTAGTGCATAGTAGTCCCAGCTACTCAGGAGGCTGAGGCACAAGAATCACTTGAACCCAGGAGGCAGAGGTTGCCATGAGCTGAGATCACACTACTGTACTCCGGCCTGGGTGATACAGTGAGACTCTGTCTCAAAAAAAAGAGAGACATAACTGATATGATTAACTACAAAAGTGTATTAAGACAATTAAAAATTCAAAATCAACTGTACTGGAAAATCAAGTACTTTACAGTCATACAGATGTGAAACTTTCATATAATCATATAGACTGGATGAAGAGGAAATTTCCTTCAACTCCGCTGCCTGATCCAGGCCTGCAACACAATCCCAAATGGTGTTAGAAAAGTATGTTTCTATATTAGAGTTAATATGAACAAATTAATTATTTTTACCCTAAGATGTGACATTTTATTACATATATTTTTAAAATGGGAATAAAATAATGGGTATTACATTGAAAATGATGTGGAGTAGAATAATAGTATTTTTAGCACATAGTAGTGTTCTACTTGCTTCTCACAAATGGTCCTCTTTAATCTTTACAGCAGCACCATGAAGGATATGAGATTACTATTCATTTATAGATGAGGAAACTGGATTTCAGAGAGAGAAAATAATTACCCAAGTCACAGAGATTTTTAGTAAGAGTCAAAACTAGCATTTTAACATGTATCTGTCGAACTTCAGAGCCTATTTATTTAACCGCTATGCTGTTGATAAGTTGGATTGCATTAAAATTAGGAACTTCTATTCTCTAAAAGGCACTAGTAAGAAAGTAAAAAGGAAAAACAATGTTTGAGAGAAGATACTAGCAATATCTAAATCTGACAAGGAATAATATCCAGAAGATAAATGTCTGTCTGTCTGTGTGTGTGTGTGTGTGTGTATCTTTTACCAATTAATAAGAAAAAGACAATACAACAGAAAAACATGTAAAAGGTTTGGACAGGTGCTTCATAAAAGAGAACCAACTGGCCAATTAATATATGAAAATTTGCTCAATCTCATTATTCAGCAAGAAAATGAAAAACAAAACAATAGTGGGATATCACTGCACACCTACTAGGAAGGCTAAAATTAAAAAGACAGACATACTAAGAATTAGTGAGGATGGAAAGTACCTGGAAATTTTCTATACCGCTTTTGGGAGTACAGTTTGATAGAACCACTTTAAAGAAGTGGATATATTGGTTTTCCAGCAACTACTAAAGCTAAACATTCTCATACTGTATGATCTGGCATTTTAACTCTTACATATAATCCCCCAAAATGCATGGGATTGTGCATAGATGTACGCCAAAGACAGGTACAAGAATGTTTATTGTACCATCATTTGTAAAGCCCCCAAAATAGAAGCAATTCAAATGTCCACCAACAATAAATGAGTTAAAAAAAATAAACTGTAATACATTCATACAGTGGAATACTATATAGCAACAAAAATAAACAAACCATAACTACACACAACATGGATGAGTCTCACAAGCATATTGTTGATGAAAAGAAACCAAACACAGGAGCATAGTGTATGATTCAGTCTTAGTCTATTTAGTATTATATAAAGGAATACATGAGGCTGGGTAATTTATAAAGAAAAGAGCTTTATTTGGCAGGTAATATAAGAAGAATAGCACCAGCACCTGCATCTGGTGAGGGCTCCAGGCTGTTTCCACATGGGGTGGAAGGAGAAGGGGAGCCATGTGCAGAGATCACATGGTGAGAGAGGAAGCAAGGGGGTTGGAAGTGACCGTCACTTTTTAAACAACCAACTCTCCTGGGAACTGATAGAGTGAAACTCACTCCCTACTGCAAGAAGGGCACCAAGCCATTCATGAGGGATCCAACTTCATGATCCAAACGCCTCACATTAGGCCCCACCTCCAATATTGGGGATCAAATTTCAACATGAGGTTTGCGGGGACAAACTTCCAAACTGTAGCAGACTCTACTTATAAAGTTAAAAATGGCAGAACTAATTGATAATGATAGATAAGCAAGTAGTTACTACCGAAGTTAGTAATGACTAGGAAGGAGCCTAATAAAGCCTTCTGTTATACTGATAATGTTCTACTTTTTAGTCTGGGTAGTAGGTACACGAGTGTATTCACTTTGTGAAAATTCATCAAGTTATACACAAAAGATTTGTGCTTCTGTATGTATGCACAGTTTAAGGGGGTAAAGGGGGAAGTAATCTTGCTCAAGGTGTTAGCTAACCAATAGGTGTTAGCTGATGGTGAAGGTTTTTATTTTACGGTCATGAAGCTCACTCTTGGTTCTCTACATCCTTCTCTGTTGTACTCCCAGAAGCTGAGGGATGGAATGAGGCCCCAGTAGGCTGGTTATGGCCTTTCTTTGCCTTCTAGAATGGGTAGACACAATAAGCCAACCATAATCCTTCTCCTACTCATGAGACCTTACCAATCCTTGTCTTCACACTTTTGACCAGTTCTTGCTGTGGGATTGTCCTCTCATATTGTTGTTATTCATTTGAGCTTTTTTCCCCAGCTATCGCCTAATTTGCCATTTTTTATACCCATAGACATGACATATTTATACCCTTTACTTATCTCACTTATCAAACTGTAGCCAAAACAGAGATTAAACAGAGCTTGTCTCTTAGCATTTGACCTTGTTGATTGTGATTAAGATTGGAGCCCAGACAGAAGCAAGGCAAAGCAGGAAGAGCTAGAGAGTAAGACTTGCACAGTGGTCTTTGGATAAAGCTTCCAAGAAGTAACTGAGAAATAAAACACACCAAAGCAGGCATAGAAACAGAAATAGAATAAAGTGGCTGAGAATTACAATTCTGAGAACTCAAATTTTTCTGTGGTTTTCAAAAATTGCTTGATATATCTATGACCATAGGACATAGACAGTATTTTACTTATAATAATAAAAAAATATTTAGAGTTTAATATGTGCTACGTACTGTGTTAAGTGCTTTTACATACATTATCTCATTTAACCCTTATAGCTACCCTAGAAGAGGTATTATAATTATAGTCATCTCCATTTTATAGATGAGGAATTTGAAGTCTAGAAATATTAAGTAACTCACCCAAGATTCCCCAGTAAATAAGTGGTACTATTGGAATTTGAACTTAGATATATCTGATCCAAAATTCCAGTATCCTAATCAGTATATTATACTACTTATTTATTGTATAAAAGATAAGTCTGTGCTAATTGAAGATTGTGGGTGAGAATCTGTGTGTGAGGGCCAAGATGAGTATATTACAGGAAAGTGTCATAAAGATGGAGTGAAATTCAGAAATTGAGACTACATATGATACAAATCAGGTGTAATATGGAGAGACCGTTAGGAAAAACAAACATATGCCCTATTATTTTATTTTTATGGGATCTGAATGCATTGTACATTCATCAAAGATGTCCCTACCCTCTTAACATTCATCAGCATGTTATTTGTTTAGAAACTCAAAGTTCTTGTATGTGTTAACTGAGACTAATTTATAAACATTATGGGTTTTACACATCGTCTGGGACCATTCTCTACTATTTAGTGCCAGGACTAGGAAAGAGGAAAAAAAGAGGACTTGGAGACTGGAGGTTCACTTTCCTGTATTACTGTTGCCATGGCAACTGCAGGCTCTTCTCTGATGAGCTGTAACTATCATTTGAAGAAACACTAAGTTTTGCATTTTTATTTTCTATCACTGACTTTTTCTGGTACTTTTTTTCTTATTATTTCTTATGGTCCGTGGTCAGACAAACTACAAAGCAGCGAATAATCATCATAGTTGTTTAGGAATCACATTCATTGGTTTGGGTAATTCAGATTTTTAAAAAGACATGTAAATAATTGCTGTGCTTTCAATTTAAATTTATGATGTGTTACGGTTGAATTAATCACAATGTTGGTTGGTCTGAAATATTATGGCAAGATCAATAGACTGCATAAGTGACCAGGATCACACTTTCCTGTCTAGTGAGGTAGACTATGGAGGGCCGGGTTGTCTGAGTAGCAAAGTGAACCGTTGGGTGTGAAGTGTGGTGGAAGGGACTATGGGCCTGCCCACCTTACCCAAAAATATCTCTCCTGCTACTTGTCATACATGGTGCCTGAAACGCCACTATTTAAGCTTTATTTCTGTGGATTTTAAAAGGCTTTCTTTAAAAATATTTTTGGTGTGAAATATCTGTATTTAGAAGTGCATATACCATAAACAATGTTTTAAAATTACAGTAATTATTAAGTGAATACCTGAGTAACCACCACTCAACTCGAGAAATAAAACATTGACAGCACTCTCTTTTTTTAATTTTGTTTTTGCCTCTGAAGTGAGATGACAGCATTCTCAAAACCCTCCCACATATCCCTTCCAATTCACAGCCCCGTCCCTCTTTCCTAGAGGTAATAACATTCCAGATATTTACAGTAATACTTTCTTATTTTTCTTATAGTGTTTCCAGCTATACTGTATTCTAAACAATATAATTACACTTTGCCTGTTTTCAAAAACTTTACATAAATGGAATTATGTTAAAGTAGTCTTTTATGTCTTGCTTCTTTGACTCAACATTATATTTGTAAGATTCATTTATGTTGTGGCATTCATTGGTGTATAATATTCCATTGGACTCTATTGTTGATAGATATTTCAGCTTTATTTTCTTGATCTCTAGAATTGATCATATGATTTTTCTACTTCAATCTTTTATTGTGATTAATTACATTTTGACTGATTTTTAACATTAACCCAATCTTACAAACCTGTGTTTGGCAACTATTTTCATATGTTGAAATTAGCCTCTATTTTTCCTTTCTTATACTACCCTTATTGAGCTTTGGAATCAAGGATATGCTAACCTCATAAGAGGAATTAGGAAATGTTCCCACTTCCTATTCTTTGGAAGAGTTTGTGCCAGATTTATTTCCACACTGAATGTTTGGTAGAATTTTCTACTGGAGGACTTGGTTTCTGTTCCCCTACCCATGAGGCTGCTGAATCAAAGCTCAAGTTTTCTGTTATCTTGCCTAATATTGGCAAATGCCCTCAGGGCAGTGTTGGTGCCTGGCTCCTTTCCTTACTCTCTAGAAGCAGGCTTTCTCTCAGAATTTGGCCTGGCAGTTCTCCACTATTTTGTCAACTCCTCAATGTTGAAAGGTAAATTTTTAATATTTCTATTTGTTTTTGTTTGTTTGTCTGTTTGTTTTCCAGAATGAGGAAAGTAGCTCTGAATAGATGTTTGATTCAGTAAAGGACCCTTCGTAAAATGCAAATGTCCTTGGAAGGGAAAACTCTTTTAATATCTAATCTGTTCATTTGATTTCCTGGGCTCCTGGTATGTTGCAGAACTGGGCTTGGTAGGACTGCTAGGACAGAGGTGAAGGGTATAAGGCTGTATCCCTGTTAAGGAACACAGATCAAGGGAGTGGCTCACCTTCCATGCCATACCAGTTCTAACTTCTCCTAGGCTGGTAATGTTGCTGTTCCATGACCCATCACGTCACCTTTTCAATTCGGACTCCAACATAACTTTAGTCTCTGATGCCACCTGCTGACCCCACTTCTATTTCCACTTTTACTCTGGCCCCACCACCACCAGCCAGTACTATTCCCAGCTCTTTGACACCTTTCATCTCTGCTGTGTCACTGTCCATTAGTGTTTGGGGATCATGAGGTCACCCAATCATTGAACCTTAGAGATTTCAATTCTAAAGAAATCTATCTTTAAAGGGATTCAAGTGACACCTTGAAGAGTCATCACATGGTGCCATAGATATAGTAGACCACCCAAAATCCACTCTGTACATTGAAGGAGGATACAGGATGCCTGGATCAGATGAATTTCCTGCCGTATTGAAGCCTCTTTCTCCCTTAGGAATTTCTTTGTACTCTATCACCACTTCCTTTTGAAGGTATGTTTTACTCTGAAAGTGAGGAATCTGACCTTTAGCCTCAAGCCCTCTCTGCAGGCTCCTCCTGTGAGCCTTAAGGGAAAACAGGTAATAAAGGGGGATCCAAGATGGAAACAGCAAGTTTCTGTGGGAAATATATGCACATCTGAGAGCCAACTCTTTTGCACATGGACCTTGGCTATGCCAGGAACAAAGAGGAACTTTCCCTATTCACAAACTACTGCAAGGAAAGGCTGCCCATGACAAACCTTCTAAGAGCTGCCATCTTGCTGAAATATATGGGTTATTTCCTTACCCCTGTTGCTCAGGACTTCCTGGAGTCTGGGTCAAATATGCCTGAAATAACCTTACAGTTAAGCATATTTATATACTTGTCATATCTTGCTTTTCCTTTTATGTTAATCTCTAGGAGCAAATAGAGAAATCTTCTGAAAATCTGTATTTAGACTTGAGGTATCCTGATGAGTGAAGTTACCAGTCTTGTCATCAGAACCAAGCTCTAGTCTTGGTGCTGTTACTTACCAAGTGTATAACCTTAGGCGGTGTCATTTAATCATTCTGGACTTCAGGTTTCTTATTTATTAAATGATGGGATTTGACTGGATGATATTAAGAAGGTTGTGGTTCTTAACATAATTGAGATAACAAATCCACTCATAAATGCAAGAGATGATTGGAAGATAAACAGTTGCTATTTGGGATGGGCATTTGAGTCTGGGATTACAAACCTCCTGGGGCATAGCTGTCCTCCCTCCATGGGGAAGAGAAAGCCTCATTCAGTTGTCTCCCTGGGCTCTAAACTGTCCACCTGAGATCACTGAGCTTCCACATAGTGGGAGAGTTTGGGGGCCCTAGCAAGACATGATAGGTTGCTCTAGCTTCTGAAGAAGCCCCCAGAGTTCTGTTTTCCAGCACATATTTTGCAGTGTGCCACTTCAGATATCTCCTAGATACGTTCTTATGTCTCTTATGGACTTTTTAGCCAGTCACTGTAGCAGCTCTGCTTCTGTTTTAGCCAATCTGCTTTGGTCTTCCAGGCTACCTCAGGATTGGCATGGGCATACATCCACAGTAGAGCTTTGTGTGATGTCTCTGTTAGCTAATAAGTCAGTATTATATGAACCTGTATAAGGCATGAAAATCAGGTCACAAATTCAAGTGTGTAAGAAGTATCATTTCTCTTTCTTTCTCTCTCTCTTAATATTTCCTTTTTAATTCTGAGCCCCGCTACTAACAGGCTGGCAGGAAATTCCGCTATAGTACTTTGGAGCTCTCCTCCCAGTCCCCTATCCTTCACCCTCACCCCTGAGTGGTGGCAAGACATCAGGAGCTGTCACAGTGTATGGCCCTAGGTTTGAGAAATGAGGAGGAGGATGTTCTGATAATCAGTCATTGGTTCATATACATCATGGTCTTCAGATATTTCCTCTGAGTTGTCCACCGTCTCCTTTAGGTTTAAATGCTCTCTGTTGCTTCTGTGTCATTTATGAATGAGTCCAGGAAACTTAAAGCCTATGATTTCCCTAGAATGGTGATTCTTAACTGGGACACTTTTGTCCCCCAAGGACATCTGGCAATATCTGGAGACAATTTTGATTGTCATAACTAGGGGGTGAGTGCTACTAAAATCTTAGCAGGTAGAGGCCAGGGATAGTGCTAAACATCCTACAATGCTAGAAAAGCCCCGTCACCAGCAAAGACTTACTCATCCAAAATGTTAATAGTGCTGAGGTTGAGAAACTCTGCCTTCAACCAGTGAATCTAGCTGCCAGCGTGAATCACCTGGAGAGCTTTTGAAAAACACCTATTCCTGGGCCCAAGTTAGACCAATTAAATCAGAATATTTAAGATAGACTTGGGTATTGGGATAAAAAACAAGCAACAACAACAACAACAAAAAACCAACTCTGGACTGAGCACAGTGGCTCATCCCTGTAATCCCAGCACTTTGAGAGGCCAAGGCAGGAGGAATGCTCGAGGCCAGGGGTTCAAGACCAGTCTGTGCAACACAGCAAGACCTCATATCTATTAAATAAAAAATAACTTTAAAAAAAGTTTAAAAAAACTTCTTCAGATAACCTGATGTGCAACCGTGGCTGGATACTACTGCTTTGGACAATCCATGAAGCTATTTCCTGCTGGGGTTTGGCAGTCCCATGTACTGTCAAGAAATGAAGCACAAGTTCCCACTGTTCCAGGATCTATAGGCCTCTCAGCTCTTCATCAGCCCAAGAGGGTCTCTATTTTATCTGAGAGAGCCTCTCTTTCCTTTCTCCTTCTTTGAGTCCACTGTTTCTTCCTTAAACCTCTTCCAGTGGGTTTATGCTTTTAGAGAGACTAGGTCCTACAGACTACTTTTGCCCTTTACTCTCCCTTAGGCAAGAAAGCATAGAATTTATTGCTGAGTTAATAGAAGAAAATGAGAAGGAAAATGCTGTGGGGAAAAATATGAGCTAATATCTCCAAATATTATTCAGGCATATACTTCACAAATACTCTGCAATTTCTTAAAAACCACCACTGTCATCCTCCACTGAAGCATCTGAATAAGTTCTAATTGGTCCCTTAAAATAGTTCCTTTCCAGGTTTAAATTTTTATGGTTTTGAATGCTCATTTGAGTCCATCATTTTCACATTTACAATTGTTAAGGGACAATTCTAATAGGCAATTTTGCCGTCAACTCACACTCAACACGTCCAAACCCAATTCGCCATGCTGTATTTTAAATGGTTTCTTTTTCTTTTCCACACCCTCCTCCATTTCTGAATTACCTCAAAGAGAATAGCATTTCTCCATTACTCAAGTGTGAAAAGGTAGAACTCACTCTTGACAGCTATCTCTCCTCCATCCCCTGATTCTAATCACATTATCAAGGTCATTTGAATCTTTAACAAAAAAAAATCTTATTCCTACTTCATTGTTCCAGTTTTCACAGCTGCCATATTAATTCATGACTCTATCACTTCATGCCTATGTTACTGTAATATTTTCCATCATTCTTGGCCCAGATCTTTGCCATGTTCCATCCATTGCTCCCGCTCAAAAATTTTCAAAAGTTTCTCCTCTGTGAGTTAGATCAATTCTAAACTCCTCTATATTGCCGTCAAGTCCTCCACAAGTTGGGTCTCTAAATCCTTAAGTTGGCTAACCCATCCAGGCTATGATCTAAACATCACTAGCGCCCACCATGGCTATGGTCTGTCATGGAGCCGTGGCTGAGACTTCTGCCATTGTAACAGACTGCCAGCTTCTCTAGACACAGAGATTTAGCAGTCAAGCTCTGCATGGAGACCAGAGATGACTTTTCAGGGGAAGAGTTATTGAACAATAACAGTAAGGCTGAGTCTTCAGGAATCCCCCTCACTAAACCAAGAGAATAAATTAAAAATGTCACATTTTAGAGGCAACTACAGAGATTAGTACCACCCTTAAAGACAAATGATGCAACCCACCATATTACTTTGTCATTCAGCTGTCTGGCTCCTAAAAATTAGGATGATTTTTAGGTGGATAAAAGTGGATTGCTGAAAACTCAACCAAGTAGAAGCTGCAGTGTCAGATGTGGTATCTTTGGTAGGGCAGATCATTGCAGCCTAGGTACATGGTATGCAGCCACTGATCTGGTGAACGCATTCTTTTTCATCACTATCAGGAAAGAAGATCAATAGTAATTTGTATTAATGAGGCATAGACAACAGTACACATTTATGTCTTCATCCAGGACTATATTAAATCTCTTATTATCTCCTCTGTCTTAGTTTGAAGAACATCTGGACTTTCTGCAGAATATCACATTGGTCCACTATGTCCAGGAGATCATGCTCATCAGACTGTTCGAGCAAAAATAGTAGGTGTATTGAAGGCCTTTGTAAGATGGCACTTCAGAAAGTAAGAGTTTGATGATGAAGTACAAAGTCCTGACTCCCTTCCATCAACTGAGGCCAACTCTGAAGGAAGAGCCCAACTCCAGCATTCCCCAGGGGATGAGCTGAAGTCTCCTTGCAGCTAGATGAGAGATGAATTCTATTTAGTCTAATCCTGCTGTCTTCACTACCTTCCAGGCTCTGTTTCACAGGGTATGCTTCAATAAACCTGCTGCATGAAAATATCCCACACAGAGCCTGTTTCATGGAACTAAAGTAAAGTCATTAAATAATGAAGGGAAGTCCGTAGGTGACATCAACTAGGGCAAGTAGTAGGTGGCAGATTCTGATGACTCAAAGTTCTAAACTGGTATTGGGTGGTGGGAGGAAAGAGGATGAGTGTCTACAAATGACAATGAGAAGCAAGGACCACCTCCAATTCCAGTTGTACGAGAGTGTGGGAAAGACAACTGACTTCATTCGAGAGTCCTGAGGGGATTGCTGCCTTTTCGTGGGGACAAGAAGATTTTAAAAATGTTTAGAGAAGACCAAGGAGATTTTCTGATGGTAGAACATGAGTTTCCAAGAATTAGCAGAAAGGGAAGGAGTGGGATAAATCCCTGGGAGACATGCAGAACCATTTCGGGATTACAGTAGTGGGAGGAGGAGAGATGACCTGGCAACTTGGGCTTCTACTGGTTACTAAAGCAGCACGGATAAAGAACATAATGAGATTAGTCCTGGGATTTTCAAGACAGAGCAGGCCAGAGAGTTGTGCCTGTGGGGGTGGGGAGGACAGGCAAGGGCACTGCCAGAAACATTCAGAGTGCTGGCGTTCCATCTCTTGTTCCCAGCGTTCATGGGAAGGCTGGAATGGAGTGGTTCTTACACTGAGCACGGAAACTCTGAGCTCTGAAGGTCTCTCTTCAATTTTGTACAAAAGAGAATTAGTCTTTGTTTGCCTTAAAACTTCCACCACATTTACAAGAGCAGGTGAATGATTTTATTACCTTTCTCACTATGATAAGTCAGTAACTATGAGATGTACACTCCCCGTCGTAAGATTTTATTTCTTCCTAATCACTGATATGGCATCAAATTAAAGATATTTGGTTATAATAAGAAGCTTCAGAAATTGAAGTTGTCAAGCAAAAATATCTATGTTGATCTCAGCTCTATTAAACATACACATACAAAGAAAACAATTATCTACCAACTGGAAACTATAAAATCATCAAGAAATTAAAATATGTTCATATTTGTAAGAAGGTGAAGTGAGGACTAGACGTAGGAAAAAAATGAGTGAATTTAAATATACTCTTGATGCTTTTTTCTCTGATAAGGGTGTTTATATTTGGTATTTGGAAAAATGTTTCTTCTGGCAATTTCAATGACTAATGAATAAAGCCTTTCCATTTCGTTCAAAGACTTGATCAAACATCTGTGGAGAAATTACTTTAATTCTAAGTCCATCTTTGCTTTGAGTAATCTGGGGGATAAATCATTGTTTCATTCATTTAAAAAACAAATACTTATTTGCACCTACTCTATGCCACCTACTTAGTCTTGAAGCTAAAGCTATGGAGAAGACAGAGATGATCCTTCTCTTCCTAGAGCTGGTGTAAGTAGGCCAGGCGCAGTGGCTCATGCCTGTAATCCTAGCACCTTGGGAGGCCAAGGTGGGTGGATCACCTGAGGTCAGGAATTCGAGACCAGCCTGGCCAACAAGGTGAAACCCCTTCTCTACCAAAAATACAAAAATTAGCTGGGCGTGGTGGTGGGTGCCCATAATCCCAGCTACTCGGGAGGCTGAGGCAGGAGAATCACTTGAACTCGGAAGGTGGAGGTTGCAGTGAGCCAAGATCATGCCACTGCACTCCAGCCTAGATGACAAGAGCGAAACTCCATCTAAACAAATAAACAAACAAAACTGGGATAAGTAGCTGGATACAGCCAAACAAAGAGACAGTACAATATAATGTGATAGGTATTAATGAAGAAAGTAGTGGGTCTCTCTATCAGCCCATAGGAGGGGTACTTACTTACCTTAAGATAAGTAAGAGTTGGAATAGTTAAATGACTAGAAAAATATTTTGGGCAGAAGCAACAACTTCTGAGAAAACCCAAGGTAGAGGTAGAAGAGATCTCCGCAAAAGAGAAAATTTGAATTGTTGGTGTGCAATGGAGGGAGCAGGGGAGCTGCTAGAGTGTTAAACCAGGTAAAATAAGTCTGGTCTTTACCTTGAGAGTGGTAAGTCATTGGCCACATGTGCATTTAAAAATAATTACTATGATCACTGACTGGGGAAAAAAAAATGTATTATAGAGAGGACTTGAAGAAGACATTAGACCAGGTGATTTTTAGGATTTTTTTTTCCCAGCACAAACATTCTGTGATTTGATGAAATAAATCACATAGAATTTTTTTAAGTAATCACTAAATCATTCAGAACAGCCACCTAGACTGGAGTGCAGTGGCACAATATTGGCTGACTGCAATCTCCCTTTCCCAGGTTCAAGTGATTCTCCTGCCTCAGCCTCCTGAGTAGCTAGGATTACAGGCGCGTGCCACCAAGCCCAGCTACTTTTTGTATTTTTAGTAGAGATGGGGTTTCGCCATGTTGGCCAGGCTGGTCTCAAACTCCTGGCCTCAAGTGATCCACCTGCCTCGGCCTCCCAAAGTGCTGGGATTACAGGCATGAGCCACCATGCCTGGCCAAAAAGGGCTGACATTTCTTACAGACCTACCACAGACCGGGACCCATTCTAAGCAGTTTATATCTATTAATGCATTTAAAACCAACACCAACCCAATGACACATATTTTGTTGTCATTATCAATGCCCCCACTTTACAAAGAAGGAAAATGAGACACAGGGAGTATAATCAGTGAGTGACCAATGGATTTGCATCCAGGAAGTCAGATTCCAGTGCCCCAGCACTTACACTTTGGGATGTGAATGAACAAACTATTCTCATTCTCTATATTTAGACATCTCATCCCTTACAGGAAGCATTTCCCAAGTGAAATGAGAAAGGATCTTCCTTTGTGACCAGAGGTGACAAACCTACAGTCTGGACCTAAATTTGGGATTCATTCCAATAGGAAAGCAGGAAAATATCCAAGCTAATTTCCTTTGGTGGTTGTCTCAGAGATGAAGGTTTCTAGACTGGGTTACATAAAGCTTTCATAACGCCTCTCTCCCAGTTCCACCACCACCAAATTTAAATGTTAACCAACTACTTCCTCTTTTATAGTAAAAAAAAAAAAAAAAAAAGAAAAGGAAAAAAATGAAACATGGAGAAGGAAAAATGTAAGGGGTAATGTGAACTTAACGATCATGTTCTTTATAAATAATTAGGGTTTCTTTTCTTTAACTAAGTGTAAGCATTCCTGATTTTCAACTGAATTAAAGTGGCTTAAGTTAATTAAATGAATTAAATGTACAACCGATGGGAAGTCAGGCTTTAATATTCCAGGTTTGGTAGCTGAAAATGTTGTCATTCGTGACTAAAAATGATATTAATAACAGTTTAAGAAAACCAGTAGTTTCTACGGAACCTGGTGGGTGAAATGAATAAACTCTACATGTTTGTGATTTTCAAAGAAAAAGTGGTTCCTAAAAATCAGGAGCCATTAATACACTAAGATATCAATTCATAAAAATCACCTATAGTAATCTAGCAGCAATATTTCTAACATATTCAGTAGTTTAAATTCTTACATATGGGTTCATTTTGGGGAAACTTATCTAACTGATCTAGTCTGGAAATGACTCTTATTCCCTCCCCTTAATGTGCGCTAGAACTAGTGGCTTTCTTCTATGAATAAGTTATGGAAAAAGTTAGGAGGTATCACTTCTGAGATTAGGTTGTAAAAGACTGTATCTTTCATCTTGCTGGTTGTTATGGGCTGAGTGTGTCCCTCCAAAATTCATATGTTGAAATGCTAACCCTTAATGGGATGGTATTAAGAGGTGGGCCTTTGGGAAGTAATTAGGTCATGAGGGTGAAGCCTTCCTGAATGGGATTAGTGCCCTTTATAAGAGGAGACTCAGGAGAGCTTGCTTCCTCTCTCTGTTCTCTGAGAATACAACACAATGGTAGCTGTCTGTAAACCCCAAAGAGGTCTTTCACCATGAACCTGACCGTGCTGGCACCCCGATTTTAGACTTCCAGCCTCCATAGCTGTGAGAAATAAATGTTTGCTGTTTAAGGCACAGTTTTGGTATTTTTGTTACAGCAGCCCAAACTAAGACAATAGACTTTTTTTTCCCTCTCTCTCTCCCTCATCTTCTCACTTGCTTTCTCTGGATGAAATAGGCTTCCATGTTGTGCCCCGACCTCTGGAGAAGCAAATAAGAAAGCCTCAGGCTAACAGCCAGCAAGAAACCGAGTCCCTCAGTCCACAGCCCACTAAGAACTCAATCCTGCCACCATGAGTGAGCTTGAAAGCAAATCTTTCCCCAGTCAAACCTTAAGACAACTTTCACGCTCAACAACACCTTAATTTAAGGTGTGTGAGAGGCTCTGACTGAGCCAGAGAACCCAGTTTGGCTGTGTACAAATTCCTGACCAGAAACTATTGTATTAATAAATGTTGTTTAAGCTACTAAATTTTGAGGTAATTTTCATGGAATAATAGGAAATTAATTTGGTGTCCAATAACTATTTATTGAATACAAAAAAAAAGTTTGTTGATGTTTTTTTTTAATGGACCTGGCATAGTAGCTCATGCCTATAATCCCAGCACTTTAGGAGGCCAACGTGGAAGAATCACTTGAGGCCAGGAGTTCGAGGTCAGCCTGGGCAACATAGTGAGACCTCATCTCTACAAAAAAAAAATTAAAATTAGCCAGGTGTGGAGGTACACACCTGTCATCCTAGCTACTAGAGAGGCTGAAGTAGGAGGACTGCTGGAGCCCAGGAGTCTGAGGTTGCAGTGAGCTATGACTGTATCACTACAATTCAGGTTGGGTGACAGAGAGAGACATTGTTCCTAAAAAATGCAGAAAGGGTGGAAATGGGGTAGCAATGAGGGGAAATATTAGAGAAGGCTCCATAGAGAAGGTGATACCTGAGCTGAAGTTTGAAGGATAAACAAGAGGGCATAGGGTGTACCCAACAGAGAATCAATACGTCAAAGGCAGAGAGAATGTAAGGATATGTCAGTTAGGAAATGTACTGGTAGATTGGTTAATGGGATGGCAGGATTTCTATGGAAAGGAGATGGAGCTAAAGAAGACCATTCTGAGAGGCTTTGCATACCATGCAAAGGATGTGAGCTTAGTTCTCTAGGCAACAGAGAGCCAGCAAAGGCTTGCTAGTAGAGATGATGCATTAGATGGTAGCTATGGAGGAAGACAGAGTGGAGATGAAGGTAGTGGGAATGACTGGAGGGAAATCTCCTTGATGAGGATGCAATTGTCTAGATAAAAAGTGATGGTAGCCCAGACTGAGACTGGCGCAGTAGTGGGAAAATGAGGGGATAATTGATGCAAGAGTTTTAGGGTAAAGAGCCTCCTTTGTCGGGGGCGCAGGGAGTGAGAAAAAGGTTGGCATCTAAGGTGACTCGCAGGCCCTAATGTGATGCTATGCCTTCACTGAGACAGGTAAGGCCCAAGCTAGAGAAATAAGTTAGGATATTATCAGTGCAGAGGTGTAGGTGAAAAACAATGAAAATTTAATGAGCACATATCACGTGGCAGACCTGAGCTCATCTCTTTACCTATTTTCACATTTATTTCTCACAAGAACTTAGTGACTTATGCATGATTCACCCTGTCATACTGAGGACAAGGAAACTGCATTTCAATGAGGTGAAATAACTTCAGGATCACATAGCTAATAACTGCTCAGGATCACATAGTTAATGAGTGGAATAATCAATGGTCAAACCAACAAGCCTGTCTCCAAATCTCACTTTATTTCTCCTCCCCATGGTGCTCTGGAAGATGGACCGAACATGGAACCCTGGGAAAGAACGATGTTGAAGAGGTGGGTGGAGGAAGAAGGGGTGATCTGAGAGGGAGGAGAAGACTAGAAAGAGTGGTGTCATAGAGGCAGTGACAAAGGAGAGATTCAACATGGAGGAAGCCATCGATATGATCTACCTTGGGATGGACGACAGAAAAGTAGCTGTTGGTGATTTAGAAGAGCAATCTCAAGAATGTGGTGCTGAATTGCTGGTGCCTGAGGCAAGCAGAAGCAATGAGTGCAGGCAACTCCTTCTCTGAGTCTGACTTTGAAGGAAAGGCAAACAACGGACAGATGTGTAGTTGATGCTCAGGGTTCAAGCAAGATTCCCTTGTCTATATGACTAGTTAGGACATAAGAAAGTTGATCAAATTTCTGCTGAGAAAGACCCAGTTGGTCAGTAAGAAGCTGGTGGATACCAGAGAGGAAGATTATTGATAGGAGAAAATTTATCAGATGACAGAAGAAATCTAAATCTGGAGAGAAATGACAGCATCTACCTCGTTCTCTAAATTCAGTATATCCCCTCTGTGTGACCAGGAATAATTCCTCTTTTGCTGTCTTGAAGGTGACCTACTTGGTCCCGTTACTCCATTACTCTTTATGCTTTTGAAAGCAGAATTTGAGACCTGTAGGGTCCGATTCAAAACTATGCTTTTGAGGAGTACCACCAGACTACGAAAAGAAGTTTTAATAGCCACAATTTCTGGCTTTACTGTAAATGTGCTGTGTGACCCCTGTGCATTACTCAGTTTTTACTCCTTCTTATCTCTGTAGATCCCTGAGATATTGTAAGGATGCAAGAGATCATTGTGTTGATCTTTATGTCTGCCTAGCATTCAGCACAGTTTTGTTCACATGGTAGGTGTATAATCATCATGTTGATTTGCATCTGCTTGATCCTGAGAAAATCAGGTCAATGTAATCTTCTTGAGAATGTCTTCTATTTGCTCACACAGAAAGAAAATATCTATCTCAGTATTTAATCCCTACAATCCATAGGCTAAAGGTCATACAACCTCTGAACAGCCTTTATTATATTTGTTATTAGGTAAAATTGTAATAACAATATCTGAATAGACTGATTTAGAGGTAAACAGTGCTTCTACTGAAACTGCTGGCTCCTCTCTCCTTCAGAGAGATGCCCTTTTATCAGCAGGCAGGGAGAGAATAATTGTTAATTCTATATGTATCAGTAAGTTGTTTGCAAGTGGCCATTACCAAAATGAATGAATTAACTAACAGCATCATGATGACAAGTTGATGAAGAAATTTGACCCAAAGATAAATCCACTAACACGTTTCTGCTTGTTTCTAATTTTAGAATTCTATCAGATAAAAGCAAAACTGAGTCAAATCATTATTTAATCTAACATAAACTGCAGTCAAGGAGTCTCTCTTTTTCATTTTTATTTGGAAACCTAGTCTATTTAGTTTTAAATTAAAAGCAATATAATAGGCATAAGGTTGATATATTCATGGTGATCAAGCTTGTTCTGGATGCAGAACAAGCTCACACCTAGAAGGGAGACATACTCAGTTCTCCACCCAGGCATTTTTCAGTATCATGATTGAGTTAATTTTTCCTGTTTAGCTTTTTGTAAGGCTGCTTTGAGATTGTGGAGTCATTCTTTTGAAATCACATCTCAACACTGAAAGAAACCCTGACCCACTTCAGCACCCCTTAGTCCTCAGTAGCAATGAACGTGAAAATCACAGAGTGAAGTGGTCAGAATGTTTTTCACTCCACCCAGACTCAAGATCAAGTTAGACAGGAATAAAATCCCTACCGCATTACACAAAAAGATACACTATGGCTGCATCCTTTACATTGCATTCTATTTGTGTCCCTTGGTAGACAACCTGGTGGTCAAGCCCTCTCTTGAGCCCAGGAGCAGGAGAATAAGGAGGGAAGGACTGTCTTTTCAAGTCCTGAAGATCATTCCCAGCTTCCTTGTGAATTTTCATGACTGTAATATTTGGAGGCTGGGTGCCTGAGGGGGCTGTCCACCAGCAGAGACATAAAGCAGTATTCTTGGCTGCATGTGATCAATAAATATCTCGCGGCTGTGAATAGTGGAGATGGTGACCTTGGTGTCACAGAAAATTTCTAATTTGGATAATTATGTTCTGTTTCTCCTGTTGCTTAAATAGAAAATGGAATTCTTCATTTTTGTTCATAAACTGCTGCTTAAGTTGCACTGCTGTGAGGTGTCGCTGTGAGCTGTTAAACATCTGCTGTGCCTTACTTCGGAGGTGGTTGCTTTTTAATTGAATTTTACTTTAATTGACTTGAACACACTATATAGGTAATAAATCTGTTTGCAAAATGTTTTCAAGTATATTTAGATAAAAAGATTCACATAAATGTTAAAACACAATAATTAGCTTTATGAAAGATATTTTGGGGGTACATTTTTCTTAAAAATTATTTTGTGAAACAATGTCTACTACTGAATGGTTTTCTAGGATGTATAGAAAAACACACATTATTTTTCCTTTATAAAGCTAAGAGTTTTCAATTAAAGCAGTCAATTAATATGTATGTTCTCCACACTTGCTTAGCATAGGGGTGGGCTCTGGTTCTTGTAGAGGTGCTAAACAGAGCTAAGAACAAGTTGCTTCCATTAGAGGGCAGGCCTACTCCACTAATGTAAGCAATGAGGGATAGTGAAATATAAGGGACGATGTGGGGAGGTGGGAATATTGGATGTTCTGCTGCCCCAAACCACCTCTCCCTTCACAAATACCAAAAAAATCCCACTATTACAGTTCGGTGGAAGATACGTTGAAATGTTAATTTATATCTGGAAAGGACTACTAAACTATTAAATATTCCTCTAAGTTTTTCTTTCAACATGTATGAGGTGCCTCCTATGTCCTAGAAACCTTGCCTATAGAATTATCATTGCTATTTGGCAAGTGAAGAGATTCTGTGAGGTTCAGTAAATTGTCCAAGGTTGTATGGTTAATAAGTACAGAAATGGGATGCAATTCTTGGCAAGTTGTTGCTGTTTCTGCCTCTCCAGCTGGCCTTCTTGCTGATGAATTGAAAGTGGCTCTTGTTTCTCAGGCTAAGGTGAAGGCAGACACATACATAACTACAATACAATGTGAAAAGAGCTGCCACAGAGATGTGTACACTGTGGTACTGGAGCGCAGATGATGGAATGACTAACTCCACTTTGGGGAGTCAGAAAATGTTTCATGGAGGAGGTGATATTTTAGGCTGGGTCTCAAAAGACAAAAAGGGCATAAGTTCCAGGATTGTCTTAATTAGGGCTGCTCTAACAAATATGCCATAAAGTAGTGGCTTATGCAACATCTATTTCTCACGCTTCTGAAAAGGCCAGCAAGTCCAAGATCAAAGTGCTGGCAGATCTTGTGTCCAAAGAGGAACCACTTTGCTTCCTGATTTGCAGATGGCTGTCTTCTTGTTGTACCCACACATGCCAGAAAGCAGAGAGAAAGGAAGCAAGCTTCTCATGTCTTCTCTTATAAGGGCACTAATCCTATTTGTGAGGGCTCTATCCTTATGACCTAATTACTTCCCAAAAGTCCCGTCTCCAAATACCAATGCGGTGAAGATTACATTTCAATATATGAATTTTGAGGGAACATAAGCACTCAGTCCATAGCAAAGATAACATAGCCTGGTTTGGTGGCAAGAGTTTAGGCTTTAGACTCAAGAAGGGCGGAGTTTGGATTCCAGTTCTAGCCCTTAATCATTCTGTGAATTTGAGCAAAATTTAAAATTTCTCTAAGCATGATTTTCCTCATTTTCAAAATGGGAAAAACAATCAGTTTCTTGGAGTATTGAAGGAGGAAGTGGATAGCACAATGCTTGGCATATAGTGGACATTCCACGCTTATTGGTCTCCCTCTCCCTTCTCAGGCAGACAGAATAAAACATAAAAAGGCAGATTGAGATGAGAACCAGAAATTTGGTTTGGTTCCAGTGGAAATGTGGGGCATCCTGTTAAAAAGAAAAAAAAGAAAAAAAAAAAAACAAGATTTACCTAGACTCTGAACGGTCTTAGCTGTTCCGTGAGGAGTTTGGATTTTGTCCTGTCGAAAGTCAAAAGCCATTAGCCATTTTTAAGCAGGAGAATGCCATGATCAGATTTGTGTCTCAAAATAACCCTGGTGTCACTATGGAAAATGAATATTACAGTGACAAGGAGGTTGTTTCAGTCAAGAGGTTGTTTCAATAGAACAGTTGACAAGTTTTGAGCCCCAAAACCTAGAGAGTGTAAGTAGAGATGGAAAAGGGACACTCAGTAGGTAAAATTGATGGAAAATATTGACTGATAGAAATTAAAGGTGATTTGAAGTTTTAAATTAATGATTCTATTTAAATGGTGCTGCTACTAACCAGTTCAGGGAAGCAAAAATGTTTTGGGGGAGAGAATTATTAATCTTATTTTAGATAATAGAATTTTAAGAGCCTGTGAGATATACAAGTAGAAAGTTTCAATAAAGAGTTAAATTTTTGTCTTGAGGCTCAGAATAGAGATATTGACATGAATGTTAATGTTATATAAATAGAATTAAAGTCATGATATTGGATAAGATTTCCCAGGGAGGGCATATAAAACACTAAGAGGGGAGATCCATGAGAGGACCCCTGAGGAAAGCAATCTAGAACAATTTTCTTAGGAGGAGGAAAGTCCAAAAAGAACAGTAAATGAGGCATTGGCCAAAGAAAGAAACCCCCATAGAACAGCAAAAGTACACTAGTTTCTTGGAAAGGTGGAGAGAGTTATAGGTAAGCAGTTTAAAGAGTAACTGGTACAGATGTTCTCAATATGACAGTCTTGAGTTGAATAGAAACTTAGAGGTCAAATCAAACTGTCATTCAGAGAAGCATGGTCATACTATGATGGTATTAATTAAGAACCATTATTAGGTTACTCATTTGGATGTCTCGTGGCACTGCATGAAACATTCATATGAGAAACCTAGTAATGGTTCTTAAATTAATGTGATTTTCTCTTCTGCCTTCCTGGATACTTAACCTTTACTCCATTGAGCCTGGATATCCAAATGTGGGTGAGGAGGTCTATCTGAGAGATTAGGAACATTACAGAAGGAATACAGAGTAAGAATATGGCAACGTTGTATTCAGCTTCTGACATGCAAAATAGGATTAGGCTACAAGATAATAGTTTTGCTAGTCACATTATTATAATGCAAAAAAAAAAAATTTGTCATGTCCTACTTTGGCATATCTACTTCTGAGCTTGAAGGACTCAGCTCATAGTTTTGTACCATCATGTAGATGCCTTACTGCATCTTCCAGTAAGGCCAAACGCTAGGTGGAGGATATGGCAGAAACTGGTGTTTTCAGTGAGTGAAAGAGAAGAAATCATGTGAATCAGGCATCTCAACTGGGTCTTGACCTAGTTTAAAGAGACCTGACCATGAATTACACATTACTGAGAAAAAAAATTTTTGTTTAAAAAATTATGAGTGAAATACTCTGATGTTTTCTATTCAGATCTACTCTACTATATACAATTTTATGTTTTAAAATCCTGGACACAACTTACTAAAATTAATTTCACAACCCACAAATGGGTTTTGATCCATAGTTTGAAGAACATTACTTTAGGATTTGTAATGAAGATTCATATAGTCTTTATTTATAATAGGATGATGTTTTACCATGTTAATAAAAAGCAATTTTTCTAGATAAAGAGCTTCATACTAGCTCTCTAGACCTCAAACCAGAAGTCTAGAAAATAAGAAAAGTGAATATGGGATTGGGAGCTAGAAAAATTTGAAGGACAAGAAAGGATAAGAGGAAAGGTGAGAAAGAGAAAGCTTTTAGGGGACACATTTTGGCTGTCACCATGGTGATTTCCAGGATGTCTCTCATGAGAAATCTCCCACATTAGCCTGACCAGTATGCAATTTGCTGGAGAGAAATAAGCAGGAACAATTCCTGAGAGCAGTGGGGATATGCAACATTCTCTGGAGGAGTGCCAGGTGCTTATTTGAATTGCTGATAGTTGATGATGAACATCTTTATTTGAATTTCTGATAAAGTAGGATCTAGTTTTGGTCTATCAGAGGTTCAGCTGTAAAAGAAAGTCTAACCTTAGGAAAAAAGGGACTGATATCTAAATATTAAATATTTGTTCCTAAAATCCTTATTCATCTCTTTTCCTGTCCTTACTATATTCTTCAGAATAATCTCCACTTAGCAGTCCTTGGGTCACTCACCAAGTGATAATTAGAGATTGTGAAGAGAGTGGAGTAAATGTAGAAATTGGCCTTGTGGACAGGCATTCCAGAGAGCAAAGTTCTATAGGCTGAGAGGCATAGCTCAGCAGTGAGGGCTCTTTGTTTGCCAGCAAGAAGAAAATAACTAACTTAATCAAGAAAAAAAAGGCTGGTGCCATGCTTACACCTGTAATTCCAGCACTTTGTAAGGCTGAGGCAGGAGGGTCAGGAGTTGGAGAATAGCCTGGGCAACATAGTAAGACCTCATCTCTGCAAAAAATAAAAAGAAATAAAAATTAACCAAGTATTGTGGTGTGCACCTTTAGTCCTAGCTACTTGGGAAGTTGAGGTGGAAAAATTGCTTAAGCCCAGGAGTTTGAGGCTACAGTGAACCATGACTGTGTCACTATGCCTGGGTGATAGAGTAAGACTGTCTTGAAAAGAAAAGAGAAGAAGGGAGAGGAGGAGGGGGTGGAGTGGGAGTGGGAGGGAGGGTAAGGGGAGAGAAAGGAAAGGAAGGGAAGGGAAGGGAAAGGAAAGTAAATTGTTGGGGTGACTTGCAAATTCAAATAAGGAAGTCTACAGTAAAGAGAGGGTCTAGAGCTGTCTGGGGATCTCAATACTACAAGAGCCAATGGACAGTCTCTTCAAGTGCCATGATTGATACAGATCATTTCCTGTATCAGTCTCAGTTCAAAAGTCAAATCCCCAGAAGAGAGTCTCTAATGGCTTGATTGTGTCACAGTCCTATCCCTTGGCTAGAGGATGTCAGGACACCTTGATAGACACATTCATCAAGCTTGTATCTAGTGAGGGAGGGACAGGTAATTCCTTGTGACAAAACTGAGACAACTGACAGAAGAGTGAGCAGATGGTAACCAGTGGAAAATCACAGTATCCACCACCACTGCCTTCAAGGTACCATGCTGATAAAGAAGGTAGCCTCAGGAGGCCTTATTGGGCCCAGATGGGTCAGGGCAGCTCACGTGGAATCCTTACATGGCTCCTGTCCAAGGCAAAATGCACTTGACTGTCTGTATTCCTTTCCAGGACTGAATTTGGAATTCAACTCAAACATTATTTGGGTGGAAGACATATGATTTTACTGGGCTGTTTCAAAGAGCACATCAAAGAAGCTCTTTGTAAATAAATTATACTGCTATAAGTGTTACATAAATCTTGAAGGACTGTAACTGCTCCTCAGTATGCAACTGGATTAACTTACAATTAATGGCAAATGCTGGGACACTGCTGAATACACACACACATATTTCCTTTTAATCTTTTCCTTTTTTTTTTTTTTTAGACTGAGTTTTGCTCTTGTTGCCCCCAGACTGGAGTGCAATGGCGTGATCTCAGCTCACTGCAACCTCCACCTCCTGGGTTCAAGCACTTCTGCCTCAGCCTCCCAAGTAGCTGGGGTTACAGGCACCTGCCATCACATCCAGCTAATTTTTTGTATTTTTATGGAGATGCTGTTTCACCATGTTGACCAGGCTGGTTTCAAGCTCCTGACTTCAGGTGATCCACCTGCCTCAGCATCCCAACCCATCTCGGCCTCCCAAAGTGCTGGGATTACAGGCGTGAGCCACCTGGCCTTAATCCTTCAAAAGGTGAAAATGTTGATTCCCATGCTTTTGGGAGTTATAGATCAACCCAGTCTATTCTTCTGCTCATCACCTGCCATACTGTTCCATATTTTAACACTCTCTCAATGCTAATTTGTCTTTTTCCCAAGCAAACACAAGTCTTTACTGAGAACACTAGATTATTTTAAAATCAAGAGACGACAGATTACTGAAAGTAAAATCTTCCTGTAATACCTTTTTCTTAAATGAATGAACTTCACATACAACTTAGATGTACCTCTTCAGTAAGTTTAAGTAACACAACATATAGAAACACATATGACATATAGGCACCAGCGTATAAACCCATACATTCATAGTATTGCTGCTGCTACTGCTTCTGTTATTGCTAGGTACAATAGCCCAGCTGTGGCTAGAAATGTCCATTCGTGACCAGCTCTTCTTTCCTGACAGGAGAAAGGTATACCCTAAGGAACACTGCTGTTTACAGTGCTTCAGTTCCATAAAACACATGCTAGTTGCCTCAGGGTCTACCTTTACTAAAAACTTTCAGCAATCGTCTGATTGCTACCCACCTTGTGAGTCCTGCTTCTGCTGTTTCACAGGAACCCAGAGCTCTTGTGTGAACACAATGAAAATTCTTAAGCAAGATCAGCAGTACATGACCTTAATGCTATTTGGAGATGCCAAACATGAAACTACTTACTCAGAAGTTCCCATGAAGTTTAGAGCTATTCCATTTCCTGGATCACTTGATTTTGCTGGTACAGAGTTCTCTAATGTTGCATAAGATGCTTGTGACTCTCTATTTAGTTAAACTTATTTATTCTTATAGAAACAGATACCCTATTCCCAAAGACATTTCTGAATGGTTTCTACCAGTCACATTAAAGAGAGAGAGAGAGAAAGAAAGTGCAAAAGCTAATACCAAAGCAGTAGAAATAGTTTAAGAAGACTATTTTTTCAATCAATCCTAATTAATCCTGGATGGAGAGGAGGAAGATGACTGAGGGATACTGAGGGACCCCAGAAGGCCATCTGCTTTATGTAGGTGGAATATGTTAGCAAGTCATTCATTCATTTGCATTTGGTCACTAGACAACCTCCTACCTTTGATAGAATACCAATTTCACTGAAACTGGACTTTTGCATTTACATAGTAGATTTCATACCTTTTTCCAGTTTCAATTTCTTTGAAAATATGCCAACATAAGTGAATAAAGATAAATATATCTATGTATGTAGTGCCTCCCTACCATTCTAAGGAAGGCTATATTTTAAAAGATATTCAAAATATCTGGACAAAAAACTTTTTTGAGTTTTACAAAAATTCCAGCATTTAAGGTTTATTTTATTACCAAGAATGAATCAACCAAACGAACATAAGCATTCCAGATCCCTGTCTCATAAGCATGCAGTGTATAATCATGCACTGCATAGCCTTGTTTCAGTCAACAATGGGCAGCACATACAACAGTGCTCCCATAAGATTATGATACCATATTTTTATTGTACATTTTCTATGTTTAGATACACAAATACCATTGTGTTACAATTGCCTATGGTATTAAGTACAGTGAGATGCTGTATAGGTTTGCAGTCTAGGAGCAATAGGCTATACCATATTAGCCTAGGTGTGAGTAGGCTACACCATCTAGGTTTATGCAAGTACACTCTATGATGTTCACACAGTGATGAAATTGCCTAACAACACATTTCTCAGAATGTGTCCCTATTGTTGTTGCTGTTAAGCAATACATTCCAAACATGAACTACTTGCTTAGAAGTTCCCACCATGCCTCAAGTTGCTAGCCTTCCTCATATACTGTATGTAATAATAATAGATCCTCATTATATTTATGCAAATCTATACTAATACTTAATATGGTCCTCTTTGTCTTTTTACATCTGGAAAATTAAGTAATCATGAGAAACTTTTCATGAGAAAATTTTTATGTCAGCCTTACTCATATACCACCCCTTCAACTTGCTGTACAGTGTTGAAGATTCAAATCTCACTCTTCCAGATGAAATACTGCATTTTTTATAATTTGAATCAATTTGGTGTGTAGGTTAATTTTTATGAAACAAAGATTACTTTCACACTTCCTGGGCTTTTTCTTTCCTGCATGAAATTGGTCTTGCATGGGGAATTGACAATGGTGTGTCAATATGTAGAGAGTTACAGTAGAACTTGAAATTTTGACGGGATGGAACATCTGTTGATCTCCTACATGGCTACTTACCAGAGGGACCAATATTTTGCTGTCTCAACCAATCTTGCTAAGAATCATGACTTAATCATTTTTTATCTGAAATTACAATTGACCTCATGTGGGACTTTTTCTTCCATCAGGAGTATAGAATCAACTTCAGTCAAGTGCTGCTTACTACGCTATTCAATAACTCATTATAACTCATGAGGCTTGTGAAACAAAAATACAATTTCAATACAGTTCTTAAGGAACAGGGAGTCCTAAAATTATAAAGGAGATAGGTTATTTGATTTTCTTTTGGCTGATACAGAGGTCAAAAGGTAACTGCAATTTTTACTATCCTAGAGATCTTTTATGATTCTTCATGTTGAACCTTCCTATAGATTAAGATCAATCCAACAATTACATAACTAGTCAAATTAATTGCTACATGTAATAAAATTTGGGGAGGGTGAGTGTTTTTATTTTTCTTCCAAAAACTTTGCTCTGTGGCTTTCTTGAAATAGTTGTCTTAAGGGGCTGACCAGAATCTCCACTACCCATTCTGAATTCTGACCAAGCTCCCTTTTATCCCAAGCATCCTAAATGAAGCCTTACTTTCAGGGCCAGCTTTAGGCATAATCTTGATTCAGAATCAAGGTGGAGATAACTCCCCCCAACACACAAACAAAACAAAACAAAACACTTTCTTTTACCTGCTGACTATGGTCTGATACTATTTTCACAGGAATCAAAGTGTCTCATTTTACAGCTAGAAACCAAGAGCAAACACCTGGAAGATGTACACTTTAGTGTACATGAGATTCCATCTAACTGCAAATGCTGTTATGGGTGTTGAAAATGTAAGCTTGGTGAGAATGATGGTTTCCAGCTGCATCTATGTCCCTACAAAGGACACAAACTCATCCTTTTTTATGGCTGCATAGTATTCCATGGTGTATTGGTGCCACATTTTCTTAATCCAGTCTGTCACTGATGGACATTTGGGTTGATTCCAAGTCTTTGCTATTGTGAATAGTGCCGCAATAAACATACATGTGCATGTGTCTTTATAGCAGCATGATTTATAATCCTTTGGGTATATACCCAGTAATGGGGGCTGGGTCATATGGTACTTCTAGTTCTAGATCCTTGAGGAAACGCCATACTGTTTTCCACAATGGTTGAACTAGTTTACAATCCCACCAACAGTGTAAAAGTGTTCCTATTTCTCCACATCCTCTCCAGCACCTGTTGTTTCCTGACTTTTTAATGATTGCCATTCTAACTGGTGTGAGATGGTATCTCACTGTGGTTTTGATTTGCATTTCTCTGCTAGAACTTAAAGTATAATAATAATAATAATAATAATAATAATAAAGAAAATGTAAGCTTGGGAAGATAAGACTATGGTGGCTGTAATAATGAGGAGGTTGTCAGTGATAGGAGTAGACTTAAAGGAGAAGTTCCAGAGGAAATACAGCCTGGTAGTAAGTGGGCAGAAGACTGGGCAGCTAGAGTTGTTCTGCCCTATTGAGTAAGGCTCTAATGACAAATAGAGTGAAGTCAAGAAGAGGCAAAACTCAGAGGTGGTAGCATTTTTACATGTATATTTGCTTGACTAAGAGGTTTCTGGAAAGGTGTGAAAATGTGGAGGAAAGGATCCACAACTGTTCATTACGAGGCAATATTTTTGAAGGTGGAAGAATCTTGAGGCTAAGCATTTATACTCCAATCAAAGCGTTTGAAATGTTTGTAACAGAGTGTGATACAAACCCATAATGTAGCCAATCAGGGTTTCCTGAAATATGCTTATGTTCACATGTCTAGGATTAAAGTACTGAATAAAAACCACTCCAAACTTCACTATCATATTTAGGAGACTCTGACATGCAAGGCACAATAAAAGCATACATTTTATATTTTTGGGCTCTTGTGTGGCACAGTGGTAAGAATTATTCAGGAAAAGGAATCCATATTATTCAGATTGTGAGGAATTTCTAATCACTGTAACAAACCATGCTGCAGAATTGTATCAGTGAAACACCTTAGAACAATGAAGCAATTCTTGAGGGAGGAATTCTCTCTGGCCAGTGACCTATCCTAACTATTCAAGGCAAGTATGCAAAGGAGAAAGAAAATAAAAAGTTAAATTACAATTTATCTGAAAATTAAAATCAAGGTAAAGTGAAAGTCTTAGACATGACAAAACAGAGTATTTAACAGAAAGCATAGTACTTATTGGCTACAGAAATGAGTTCAGAAAGAACAATCATATCATAGTAATCTTTTCCCTTTTGGATGAGATTTTGGTTTGGTAGAACAGAGAAACAGCATAGACATTTGATATATCTTGATTTCTAATAAATATTTGAAGCATATTTTAATGACAGTCTCATGAGTGGGTTATTGACATGGCAGTACCATTGGTGAGTCATGGAGCTTTCACAACCACTGTCGGTGCTTATGAATGACATCATGTGGATGTCATTTGCCACTTCCTGAGTGAATCTTGACACATAGCACTGCCAATAGAGCAGCATCTCCAGTAGTGTGTTAGAGGCTCTTCCTTTACTTCAGTGACTGAAGTCAACAATATCAGTGGGGACTTGGTTGAACTCCTAGAAAGCAAGATTTCAGAGGTCAGAATGAGCAATGACGATTAATGCAATAGAAAGAAGTTATACCATAGATCACATAATTATACAATTCAATATCTCTATGAGCTACAACAATTGATTAAAATCTATAGGGTGAAATTCAGTAGAAATAAATGATAATTCCTGTATTTTTCATTAGAATATGTGTGCCTTGAAAGTATGGAAAGAGGTTGTTTTTCACACAGGAAAATAAAACTTAATGTAAGCCAGCATCAAGCAATGTGAGTCTGCCCCCAAACAACACATAGAACACCAATCCACCTTTAAAAGAATAGAGTCAAGAGCACGAGGTTAATAGTTTCTTGACTTCTAGGCTGAACAGTTTATGTCTGGAATACTGTATTTTATTTTTTTAGCAGCACATCTTAAGGAAGACATTGACAAATTGTGAAGTATCCAGTGGTGATTGGAGCAACCTGGACACTGTGGTAACTGAAGAGCATTAGATTCACGTGGATAAGAGAAAACTAAGAAAGACCATCATAGAGATTTAGAAATACATATTTGAACATTTTTTTCCTATAGAAACAAGAGAATAAATTTGTTTTCATTTAAAAAACAAATGACAAAAGCAGAATCAATAAGGGAAAAGACTTCAGATCCATTTTAGGAACACTTATTTAAATAACTTGCACAGTGCTACAGGTTTTCATTTGCATTACAATAGGTCTGAGAAAGGTCTACCACAGCACAGAGGCAGTAATTAAGACATGGAATGATTCAAAGGAGAGGATATAGATTAAGAAGAGAAGATTACTGAGGATGACATCTTGACTTGAAGTTGTTGACAACCCAATGTGATTGAGAAAGAGAAACTCTAGAATTAGGAAGAGACAGAAAATAGTATCATTTCTTGGAAGCCAAATGAGGAAGCCAAGAAGGAATAAAATGTCCAGCAGCATTCCACTAAAGAGAGGTCAAGTAAGATAAGAGCAGAAAAAGCAGCTTTTGGACTTGACAAGCATAATGTCATCAGTGAACTTGGTGATTTTAGTCACATTGTGAGGACAGAAGCCAAATTGTAAAGGATTGCGGGAAAATGAGAAGTGACAAAAGGGAGCAGGCACTGAAGGTTATTTCTTCCAAAATGTTATCTGAAAGGCTCCAGAGAAAGGGAAATGGGGACAATGTTACGAAGAATGTTTGTATCCCCCTTAAACTCATGTTGAGGCACTATCCCCCCAGTGTGATAGTACTTGGAGATGGGGCCTTTGGGAGGTGATTGGGGTTAGATTAGGTCATGAGTGTGGGGCCCTCATGATGGGATTAGTAGCCTTATGAGGAGAGAAAGAGAAAGAAGTCACTTGCTCTCTCCACCATGTGAGGACACATCAAGAAGTTGGCCATCTGTAAGGCAGGAAGAGAGCCTCCAACAGTCACCAATCATGTTGGCACCCTGTTCTCAGACTTCAAACATTCAGAACTGTGAGAACAAATTTCTGTTGTTTAAGCCATCCAGTCTGTGATATTTTATTATGGCAGCCTGAACTAACTAATACAGGCAATAACCAAAATGCCATTCTGAACCAAGGGAAAAGCTTTTAAACTTAATTATTTTAGGATAGGCAATACTGAGTCTGTTTCTACAATGAGAGGAGGATGCCAACGAAAAAAGAAAAGTTTAAGAGACAGAAGACAGGATGAATAATCAATGGAGCAAAACTCCTAAGGAAGTAGTAGGAAGTAGGACGGAGGGCATGATGCAGGGATTGGTCTTAAATACAAAAAACACATATTGGGTATGTATGAAGAAGATTTTCAGAACCACTGCTCATGACTGGTTGATGAAATGTTTAGTATTTTGCATACAGGCAGTGTTGGAAGAGAATAAAGTGCCAGGCTGGAGAAGGATGGAGTCCACAAAGTAACCGGGAGCTATACTTGTTTACTACAAACCCTCCAGAAATTACTTTCCTTCAATTAGAGGAACCTTAACTCGTTACAGTTAAAGTTTCTCTAATTGTAGAAAAATAATTTCTGGAGGGCTTATAGTAACCAGTATAGGGGTAACGGAGAAAATTTTATTTTCATTGTAGCTATAAGGTAAAAAGAAACAATCAACAAAAAAGAAAAAAAAAACTTAACTGCTTCTAAGTGCAGTTGGCAAAAGCCAGGACATATATGCCTATAATAATCAATGAAAATAAATACCATATTACTGATCACAATAGTCAAAAGCATGTTCTAGATTTCCAATGCAAATCTGAATGTCAGAAAAATTTTTCAATGCAGAGAATAATTTCACCTCTCTTGGGGTTACTAAATGTCCAATATATGAGATATAAACTTGTATTTCAGTACTGGGTTCTTTTTAAAGCACATTTAATATTTTCTAGTCCCTATTAGTCTCTGCTGATAACCATTATACAATTGAACCCCGACTTTTCCTGCTACTATAACTTAGGGAATGTTATGTACTCACCAAGTAACATCTGATAAACCTCAAGTACACAGATAGTTTGCTATTTCAAGTTTCATTGCCTTTTAGCATTTGCCCAGGAAGTAATAAATGCGAGAATCAAAGCGTGACTGTTTTGTATAGACTCATCTATATATAATATAAATAGCCTGATTACAGATAATCATCCAACCAGCCTGACTTGCAAATGGAGGAAGTTTTAAGACACTGCCATCTACTGCAATGGCCACAAATTGCATAGGCATTTTATGAATTGTGAAAGGAGACAAGAGAAAATGTCTTACCATGCCATCCCCAGCTATATCAGTAAACTGTTGAAGATGATTTGAAATAATAATTTGCATTTCTCTGATGGCCAGTGATGATGAGCATTTTTTCATGTGTCTGTTGGCTGTATGAATGTCTTCTTTTGAGAAATGTCTGTTCATATCCTTTGCCCACTTTTTGATGGGGTTGTTTGTTTTTCTCTTGTAAATTTGTTTGAGTTCTTTGTAGGTTCTGGATATTAGCCCTTTGTCAGATGAGCAAAAATTTTCTCCCATTCTGTAGGTTGCCTGTTCACTCTGATGGTAGTTTCTTTTGCTGTGCAGAAGCTCTTTAGTTTAATGAGATCCCATTTGTCAATTTTGGCTTTTGCTGCCGTTGCTTTTGGTGTTTCAGACATGAAGTCTTTGCCCATGCCTATGTCCTGAATGGTACTACCTAGGTTTTCCTCTAGGATTTTTATGGTATTAGGTCTAACATTTAAGTCTCTAATCCATCTTGAATTAATTTTCGTATAAGGAGTAAGGAAAGGATCCAGTTTCAGCTTTCTACTTATGGCTAGCCAATTTTCCCAACACCATTTATTAAATAGGGAATCTTTTCCCCATTTCTTGTTTCTCTCAGGTTTCGCACCAGTTAGAATGGCGATCATTAAAAAGTCAGGAAACAACAGGTGCTGGAGAGGATGTGGAGAAATAGGAACACTTTTACACTGTTGGTGGGATTGTAAACTAGTTCAACCATTATGGAAAACAGTATGGTGATTCCTCAAGGATCTAGAACTAGATGTACCATATGACCCAGCCATCCCATTACTGGGTATATACCCAAAGGATTATAAATCATGCTGCTATAAAGACATATGCACACGTATGTTTATTGCAGCACTATTCACAATAGTAAAGACTTGGAATCAACCCAAATGTCCATCAGTGACAGACTGGATTAAGAAAATGTGGCACATATACACCATGGAATACTATGCAGCCATAAAAAAGGATGAGTTTGTGTCCTTTGTAGGGACATAGATGCAGCTGGAAACCATCATTCTTAGCAAACTATCACAAGAACAGAAAACCAAACACCGCATGTTCTCACTCATAGGTGGGAACTGAACAATGACATCACTTGGACTTGGGAAGAGGAACATCACACACCAGGGCCTATCATGGGGAATGGGGGAGGGGAGAGGGATTGCATTGGGAGTTATACCTGATGTAAATGATGAGTTGATGGGTGCTGACGAGTTGATGGTTGCAGCACACCAACATGGCACAAGTATACATATGTAACAAACCTGCACGTTATGCACATGTACCCTAGAACTCAAAGTATAATAATAAAAAAAAAAGGAGAAAAAAAAAAGAAATAATAATAAAGTGACTGTTCTAAAACATTACACTGTCAAATACAGCTTTTAGAATAGTAAGGCTTGTTCAAAAGGGCAGATTTGAGGTATGGTTATGGGTTCTAACACAGGAAGACTGGTAAGAAACTAGTGTATTTAGTATACTACTTCTGTTAGTGGCCAATAACCTATTGGGATTCACTAAGTAATCATCACTTTGAGGTTTAACCCAAGCCTGGTTTAAAGAGTACACTTATAAAATCTTTAGTGAAATTAAATGGCTTTCAGAGTCCTTGAAATTCTCCATTCAAGGAGGTCAGACAATTATATTACTAATTCTTTTTTTCTGTAGATTTTTATTATTAAAAGTTGCTTTCAACAGAATAATTTAATCCATTGATTCTTTTTATATCTCACTTGAGTGTACATATTTGGAAGATAAATTTTATGAGAATATTATCTATAGGGCCTCTATCACCCTAACATCATGAAAAAGTAACCTTGACTTGAATGAAATTAAAAGAATATGCTTTCATTGTTAACTCTCTATTTGTCTAAGGGGGAAAAAAGGTTTTCTAAATCTCAATCAGTTTTATATGTTTGCCTCTTACTGAAGTGCATGATCTATTCTTTGATTTTGTAGTTATTGTCTAGTAATACACGCTAAGGTGACATATCTTATGATTTTCACTGGCAAGACAAATATAAACAAGTAAGATCAACAGCCTGATGACCCCATGGATCAGAACTTTGGAGCCTTAATGTTTACTCATGATGTTTCACAGGCTTCTGCTTATGTATGTGCCATGAATACCAAGTTTATCTACTTGGAATCTCTGAGTAAAGCGTATCGACTTAGAGAAAAGAACTGAGAGTAAGCATACTAGGTTGGTGCCCTCCTATTCTAACTGTTAATCATCAGAACAAGCAATTGTTTTAAATGTGTGGTAAGGAATTCTGTAGATTTAAGTTCATCATTTTAAATTGGACTCAAGTTATACAGTCCTAGTCATTTAGTTTTTCAATTACTTACTTACAAAAAGACTGAATGCAGTAATCTATAGAAATAATTATTAATATATAATGCAGATTATAAGTTAATAATTATTATAATTCTGATTAATAATCAAAATTCTTTTGATAAAGACCTTTATCTGCTATAGTTAACTTTATATGTCAGCTTGGCTAGACCACAGTGCCTAGATATGTGGTTAAACATTGTTCTGGATGTTGCTGTGAGGATGTTTTGGGGTCAGGTTGACATTTAAATCAGTGGACTTTCATTAAGGCAGATTGGCCTCCATAATGTGGATGGGCCTCATCCAATCAGTTGAAGGCCTGAACAAAAGGCTGACCTGCCCTGAGCAAGAGGGAATTCTGCAGCAAACATCTTTTCAGACTTGAATTGCACCATTGGCTCTTTCTGGATCTCTAGCTTCCCAGCCCAACCTGCAGATTTTGGACCTACCAAACTCCATAATCACATGAGCGAATTCTTCAAAATGAACATCTTTCTATATAAGCATATACATCATAATGGCCCTGCTTTTCTGGAGGACTGCGAATAATACACATGGTGCTTAATTTTAAAAATGTAAGATACATATTGTATTAGAGTTCTCAGTTTCAAGCAATAGAATCTGACTCTGGCTGACTTAGCTATGTTTTCCATGAGCCCATTGAGTAAACCTTGGACTGGCAGAGGAAAGAGATTGTCTGACAGCCTCAGGGTGGGTTATGTTGTATACCTGCTGACCCAGAGGATTATCAGAGGGTCGTCTGGTGATCATTCACAGCAGCCAACCCTGAGTCTGTATTTTAGTCAACCAACCATGCAAACATACCAATATAATCTTCTCAAACATTAATCCAAATACTCTGGTTAGTACATTTATATTGATAAATTTAGGCCAGTGTAAAGTTGTATATTTCCCCCTCCTTGTTTCTATCTCTTTTAGGATCTATTACTATATGTATTCGTCCCTCCTTCCCTCCCTCTCTCCCTCCTTCCCTCCCTCCCTTTCTTCCTTCCCTCCTTCCTTCCTTCTTTCCTTCCTTCTTTTCCTTCCTCCCTCCCTTATTTCCTTTCCTTTCATCAACACAAATTAGCTAAATCTTGCAACTCATTTGGTGTGTGCATCTTTTATTTTTGTGTATGACTTTATATTTGCATACCTTGGGCTTGATGGGATTTGATTCCAGGTAAAAGTCTGGAAACAATGGGAGATAATACAAGTATGGTAGAAGGAGAATTGCCTTTTCCTTGAAAGATAACTGAGATGAGATAATCACAGGGTCTTTATCTCACCTCCAAGCAGGAGGGGCCTCCTCATGCAGAGGAGTCGGTCGTGCCTCTCCTGGAGGGAGGCTCGTGGGAGCTTATAGGTTTGGCATCTCAGCCTCTAAATCCTTCTGTAAGTTCCCATGCCAGTTTGGGGTCCCTTTCTTTCCCCTAGCTTTCTTATAAGAGACAGGCAAGGTTATGAATTCAACTGATATGAATTTTAAATTTGATTCTCTAGTATATTATCCTGCAATTCCTTTTGTTGAGAGATATTCATAGCATAATCATAGACATTCTATGATTTTCTGTTTTCTGTGAACTGAGAATTTAGAAAGTTGAGGTTTTCATTCTTTCTTTAAGCTATTCAATACAATTGGAAGCAACTGACTTACCGCTTAAATTCCTCACAATCTTCGTATTTTTTCCTGTGGTAGCAGCCTCTGGGTCACCGAAAGCCTTGCCTTTAATGGATACTCTAGATGTTAATTGTATGACCTAATTTAATTAGCACATTTGCCACTGTGTGTGTTTCATGTGATGCCAGAATCCGTCTCTTAGTATTAGCTGAATTTTAGGAGCCACCAGTCCCAATTAGTTCAGATAGCCTATTCCAATTATTCTCCATTTCTCTGCATTTCTGTTTTCTATAATCACTTTTGTAATAGATTTCTGTATCAAAAGTTCTTAGTCATAAGGCAAAAAAGTGACTTTGGCTGATTAAGCACAAATTCCGCTTTATATTAGGATATTAAGAAGCTCATGGAAGTATAGGCAGAGTTACACAATGAGCTTTGAGCCTATGCTTCCAGGGAAAATGCTCCAAGCCATATGTCTGAACTTCCCTGATAAAGAAATGTCTACCATAGCCCTCATGAAGCACTGATATCAAGACCTTGACTTTGGCCGGGCGCGGTGGCTCAAGCCTGTAATCCCAGCACTTTGGGAGGCCGAGACGGGCGGATCACGAGGTCAGGAGATCGAGACCATCCTGGCCAACAAGGTGAAAAAATGGAGGGCAGAGATGAGGGTGAGACAGGATCAGGAGTGAAAAGGAAGAATCTAGAGGACATGCTAAAGGAAAGAATTTGTAGGGGGTGGAAAGTCATGAGAGAAGGGGCAAGAGCTGGGAGAGAAAGGAGAAAATTCAAATCCAGGATGTGTCCTCCAATGCCCACACTTCTAACCATGATAATCCAAGATGACACGACAGTAAGAGGTAGTTGGACTTGACCCCAGGTCTCTCTCTCTCTCTCTCTCTCTCTCTCTCTCTCTCTCTCAATCTCTCTCTGTCTGTCTTTAAGATGGGGTTCTCATTCAGGCTAGAATGCAGTGGCATGACTGCACCATTGACTGGCCAGGCTCAATCCATCCTCCCACCTCAGCCTCCCGAGTATCTGGGACAACAGGCATGTGCCACTATGCCTGGCTATTTTAAATTATCTGTAGAGATGAGGTCTCGCTTAGTGGCTCAGGCTTGTCTTGAACTCCTGGACTCAAATGATCCTCCTGCCTCGACCTCCCAAAATGTTGGGCTACCACCCCTAACCCCCAGATCTCTTTTAACTCATTGTTTTAAGGGCCTTTATTTCATTAAAATGCCCCCTGGACAAATCAAACCTACAGAAGGAATTTTTTGCACAATAAATTTTTTCACTTGATTTGGTGCATAGAAAACTGTAAGATCAAACACAAGTTAGAATCGAAGCTCATTAATGGAAACAAGCAGTTTACTCCATCCAGTCAAAATAGTAATTAACTAGCTCTTTCAATTCTGTATTTTGCTTTGTTTTTTGAGATCTTGCTCCTGGATGTCCTCTATCCCAGAAAGTAGCTTATAGGTTTATTTCTTGTTAACCAGATAGTCCCACAGTACTAAACACTGCATTTTCTATGATAACCTGTAGATGGCATCTTAGTTGGTGCTCCCATTTTTTCCTAAGTTCATGCAATTCAGATAAGACTATGTGATGTACAATTTAGATAAAAGGCATTTGAGATAAGTCAAATGCAAAATGTAAGTAAATGGGTTAATTTTTTCTAGTTCAAACTCTCATTTTATTTAGGCCAACATAATTACAACTTTATAACATAATTTCAGACTATAATGACATTACTGTGCTAATCCTGAGGAAGTCAATTGAATTTTATATAGTAGTTATAACAATCAGTAATATTTTATAGCTATATGATGGTTGTTATGAATATTAATTGCCACTATCAATGGTTCCTGGACTCCTACCATTTATTCTCTATTCCTTTGACTTTACAATGAAAGTCTAAACTGAAATAGACTTATTAGTTTCTATGCAAAGCAATTTTTAAAAATACTTCAAAAATATTTTGGGTTACTCTAATTCTCTAGTCTTATTTTTAATGAATGAAAATAGTAGAAGTAGATTATTTTGGAATTAAAGCCTATTTTTACCCTTCTATTACTCATATTTCTGCTTGTCCTTATCCATACACATTGAATATATTATTTTCTGGCTGTTCTAAATGAAGAAAAAATTGTAAAGAAAAAACTTTAGTGGGTAAGAGAGTTAACCCATAAAGAAATGAACCAGAAAAGTCTGAATAGTTAGGTAAATTTTAGAATAAAATAACTGTATTTAAAATCAGTAGCTAAGTATGATCTTGAATAAGACCTGTTCAACAATATTTAGTGAGCATTCTTTATAGTATTACTGCATATACAAACAATATATCCCAACTATGACAATACTGTTTTCATCAAAAACTTTATTCCAAGAGTAGAAATAAAAGAAGAGGTAAACAAATGTATTCTTGAAGATAAGACAAGTTGAAGGCTATAAATTAAAATTATTTTAAAATATCCAAAGTAATAACAAATACAAAAGGAAACTTGGAGTATAGGATAGGATGAGAGGAAATAGATTCAAGGTACAGAATATAGGATAACAGTCTAAACTAAGTTTGGTCTGAGAAAATAGGAGACAAAGAATGAGGGGAGGATATGGAGAAAAAGGCCAGTGTAGCAGACCTGTTTCAGGATGGGTTCTACGACTAAAAATAATCACACGGAATTCTGGTTTTAGCTCCAACATGTAAAGAACTTGGAAGTCATCACGCCAATCCTTACAACATGAAAAAGGCTAAACAAACTGAAAGATAAAAAAATTTCTTAGACCATTAGAAAACTGAAATCATATGGTAAACTGACACCTAAAATCTGGAAAGTGGCAAAACAGCCAAGATCTGCTTGTGTGGAATAGGATGTGTTGGGACCATAAACTTGTAGGAACATTGAAATGGTCATTTTGACAAATTTCTGGAGACTGAGTATGAATTAATTTGAGCTTGAGAAACTCCTGGGGGGTGATATTAGGTGGGGCTTCTACACTTTTTATGGGTTTTATTTCCAGGAACCCCATGAGGTTCACAAGTGAAGATCTGAGAAAAATCCTCTCCTGTTTCAGAAGGGGGAAGGGGAAAAGTAACTATTTTCTAAAACACCCAAAGCATGAAAGCAGCTCAAGCATTCTCCAAAACAAAGGCCTGCTTATCAAAGGGAATACATTTCCCCAGGGTCTTCTCTGGCTGAGGAAGGGCAATTACCTAACTTGCAGTCCCCTCTAGCCTTCCGGTCTCACCTAAGTGGAGAAGAAAAGGAGAAGAAACACTTCTGAATGTGACAGCTCAAGGACTCAGACCCATGAAAAGACTGAGATTTAATCACAAGATTATAAACCACTTTCTCTCCCCTACATTTTGTCACTAAATCAACAGGGCTCCAAAATAATAACAGTGGATTACAAGTGAAAGAAATGCATGACACAGACTCTATTTAAGAAGTAGAAAAGAATTCAAGGACAACAAGGAAGGAAATATAAAAAGACAAGGACAAGAGGAAACTGAAGCCTTTAGCACCTACCACTACAGAAAACATTAAACACAGCCCAGCTCTTAGTCAGGCCTATGTAGCTGATACATCATGTCTGGATTTCAACAAAAAAGTACAAGGCATTCTAAAAGGTAAGAAAAAAACACAATCTAAAGAGACAATGCAAGCATCAGCACCAGACTTATATATGATACATTTTGGAATTATGAGATAGAAAATTTAAAATAACTATTATTAATATGTTAAGGGTTCTAGTGGAAAATACACAGGAATAGATGGATAATGTAAGCAGAGAGATGGAAATGCTAAGAAACAATCAAAAGAATAAAAAACACTATAATAGAAATGAAGAATACTTCTAATGGTTTTACAATAAGACCAGACATGGCCAACCAAAGAATCAGTGAGACTGAAGATATGCCAACAGAATCCTCCTAAACTGAAATACAAGGAGAAAAAAGAATGGAAAAACCAGAACAGAGTATCCAATAACTGTGCAACAATTACAAAACGTATAACATATGTGTAGTTTGAAATATTGGAAGGAAAAGAAAGAGAGAAAGGAGCAGAAGAAACATTTGAAGTACCAGTGGTTGAAAATTTTCTAAAATTAGTGACAGACACCAAGCCACAGATCCAAATGGCTCACAGGATAGGATCAATGACAAAACAACAACAACAACATCATCAACAACACCATGAACAACAACAACAACAACAAAACTACCCTAGGCATATTATATTTAAACTATAGGAAAACAAAGAGAAAACCTTCAAAGAGGCCAGAGGGGAAGGAGAAACACTTCAGCTGTAGAGGAACAGGGATAAGAATTACACTGGTTTTCTCATGGGAAATCATGAAACAAGGGAAGAGTGGGGTACAATATTTAGTGGTGAAAGAACAAAAGCATCAACCTAGAGTTCTATATCCAGTGACATTATCCTTCAAAAGTGAAAGAGAAATAAAGAATTTCTCAGACTAACATAAACTGAGGAAATTTGTCACAAGTAAACCTTCCCTGCAAGAAACTGTGAAGGAAGTTATTCAGAGAAATGGAAAATTACGTAGGCTAGAAACTCAGATCTACATAAAGGAAGGAAGAGAACATCAGAGAAGAATGAATGAAAACAAAATAAAATCTTTTACTTTCATTCTGAATTGATCTAAGAGAGATAGCTGTTTACCAAAATAATAATAGTAACAATGTATTGTGTGACTATAGTGTAATTGCTCTATGGGTTCTTCTTGCCTGCTGCCCAGAAAAGCCAAACACTGAGAACAGCAGAACTTGCAGTAGAGAAAGTTTAAATAATCTCAGGACCAGCCAAGTAGAAAGATGGGAGATGTTTCTCGGTCTTCTCAAGAGCTCAGAAGCTAGGGTTTTTAAGGATAATTTGATGGGCAGGGGGCTAGGGAATGGGTGTTGCTGATTAGTTGGGGATGAAATCATAGTAGTGTTGAAAACAGTCTTTGTGCACTAAGTAAGTTTCTGAGTGCGATCCTAGGACCAGTTGATTCAGTCCCTTGATATGAGTCATGGGTCTGGGTGGAGTCATCTAGTTGCCAGAATACAAAAGTGTGAAAATATCTCAAAGACCAATCCTAGGTTTTACAATAGTGATATTATTTGTAGGAGCAGATAGAGAGAATACACATCTTGTGACCTCTGGCTATATGACTCTTGAGCAGTAAGTGATTATAGAAAAGCAAGCTAAAGAATAATGACTGGTTATTGTTTAATTGTACATACCCTTTAGCACAATTCAGGCCCTTCCCATAATCCTAAACTGTGGTCTTTCATTAGTCTTACAAAAGGTGTTTCAGTCCCCACAGGGGTCAGCTTTGAGAGGTAATATCATTTTTGCTGCAAAATTAAACTACAAACTTAATTCTTTCCAGAGTTAGCAAGGCCTACATCCAGGAATGAGCAAGGGCTGTTAGCTTGTGCGGTTAGCAGCAAGATGAAGTCAGTTAGGTTAGATTTCTTTCACTGCTATAATTCTTGCAAAGGCAGTTTCAATAGCATATGGTTATATGAAATGAATAGCAGCAATGTGAGAAGGGAGGAACTGGGACTCTGTTGTCAGGTACCTGCACTAACCATAAAGTATTATTTGAAAGTGGACTAAGATTAGTTCTAAATATATATATATATATATATGAGACCAACTTTAGGGCCTCCTCTAAAAAGTTTTTAAAAAGAGGAATAGTCAATATGCTAAGAGAGAAAAAATGGAATTATATAAAATGCTTGGGCAAAATCAGAGAAGTCAGAAAAAGAGGAGAGAGGAAAAGATTTTAAAATGAATCTAGATGTAGATCTTATGCTTTTCACAAAACTAACTCAAAATAGATCATAAATGTAAAACACAAAACTACCATACTTCTAGATGTTAACATAGAAGAAAATCCACGTGACCTTGGATTTGGTGATGAGTTTTAGATATGAAAGGAAAATCTGGGAAGTTAGACTTCACTAAAATTAAACACTTCACTCTGTAAAAGACATGGTTAAAAGGATGAAAAGTTGATCCATGAATAAGAAAATGAACATTATTTTAAAATGGCCAAAAGATCTGTACAATTATCTCACCAAAGAAGACACATAGACAATAAATAAGCACATGAAAAGATGCTTCACATTATATATCATCAGAGAAATGCAAATTAAAACAATAACAAAATGTCATTCCATGCCAATTAGAATGCCACAAATCCAAAACACTGACAACACCAAATGCTGATAAGGATGTGGAGCAACAGGAACTCTTGTTACCAATGGGAATGCAAAGTGCTACAGCCACGTTGAAAGATAATTTGTGGTTTCTTACAAAACAAAACATACTCTTACCGTACAATTTAGCAATTGTACTCCTTAGAATTTATGTAAACGAGTTTAAAACTTATGTTCACACAAAAACCTGTACAAGAATGTTTATAACAGCTTTATTCATAATTGCCAAAACTTAGAGGCAACCAAAATGTTCTTCAGTAGGTGAACAGATAAACTGTGGTATATCCAGACAATGAAATATTATTCAGCATTAAAAAGAAATGAGCTAGTAAGCCATGGAAAGACATAAAGGAATGTTAAAAGTACACTATTTAGTGAAAGAAGGCAATCTGAAAAGGCTACAGACTGTATTATCTCAACTACATGAAACTCTGAAAAAGGTAAAACTATGGAAATAGTAAAAAGATCAGTGATTGCCAAAGGTTGCAGGGAGAGAGGGATGAATAGGAGTAACATAGGGAAGTTTTAGGGCAGTGAAACCATTCTGTATGATACTATTGGTAAATGCACTGTATTATATATTTGTCTCAGCCCACAGCATATACAACACCAAGAGTGAACTCTAATGTAAACTAAGGACTTTGGATAATAATGATGTATCAGTGTACCTTCATCAATTGTAACAAAAGTACCAATTTGATATGGGATGTTGATAGTGAGGGAGGTTGACGGTAGGAGATGGGGGTGTATGATAACTCTCTAATTTCCGCTCAGTGTTGCTGTGAACCTAAAACTGCTCTAAAAAATAAAGTCCAGCTGGGTGCGGTGGCTCATGTCTGTAATCCCAGCACTTTGGGAGGCCAAGGAGGGTGGCTCATTTGAGGTCAGGAGTTTGAGACCAACCTGGCCAATATGGTGAAACCTTATCTCTACTAAAAATACAAAAATTAGCTGGGCGTGGTGTCTCGTGCCTGTAGTCCCAGCTAATTGGGAGGCTGAGGCGGAAGGATCACTTGAACCTGGGAGGTGGAGGTTGCAGTGAGCCAAAATCGCTCCACTATACTCCAGCTGGGGTGACAGAGTAAGACTCCATCTCAAAACAAACAAATAAATAAAATAAAGACTATTTTTTAAAAAAAGACAAACTACAGACTGGGATATAATATTTGAAAGACACATATCTGATAAAGTGTATTTGTATCCAAAATACACTAAGAACTCTTAAAACTCAACAATAAGAAAACCAAAATCACAAGAAAAAATGGAGCAAAGGATGTGAACAGATACTTGGGCTAAGAATATATACAGATGGCACATAAGTTTATGAAAAGATGCTCAACATCATCGTTATTAGGGAATTGCAAATTAAAACAATAATTAGATACCACTACACATAACTCAAATGGCTAAAACTAAAAAAAAAACAGACAATAGTAAACATTGGCAGGGATGGGAAGCAATAGGAACACTCATTCATTGCTGGTGGAAATGCAAAATGATACAACAATTTTGACAGTCCAACAGTTTCTTACAAAGCTAAACATAGTCTTACCATATGATTCACAATTGCACTCTTCAGAATTCATCGAACTGAGTTGAAAAATTAGGTCCATGTAGAAAATTATGCATAGAAACCTGCATAGGAGCCTATATAGCAGCTGTATGCATAATTGCTAAAACTTGGCAACCACAAAGATATCCTTCAATAGGTGATGCATAAACAAATTGTGGTTGATCTATACAATGGAGTATTACTCTGCAATGAAAAGAAGTGAGATATCAAGACCAGAAAGATATAGAGGAACCCCAAATGCATATTACAAAGTGAAAGAAGCCAGTCTGAAAAGGCTACATACCCTGCAATTCCAAATATATCATATTTTGGAAAAAGTAAAAGTATAGTGACAACAAAAAGATCAGTGCTTGGTAGATGTTCAAAGAGGAATGAAAAAATGAATAAGTGAAGCATAAGAGATATTTAGGATGGTGAAACTATTCTGTATGAATGACGGATACTGAATGATGGATACATGACACTATGTGTGTGTCAAAACCACAGAACTTTATAACAGAAGAGTGACTTTTGACGTAGATAGACCAACTTTTAACATAAAACTAAAGGCAAAAGGAACTGCACATAAATACTGTAGTCAATAAAACAGTTTCTCAGGGGAGTACAAGTTAACAATTCAGATATTGCTATAGATGTTTACAGGAATTAGATAAGTAAATGGATGTCAGATTGTGGCAGATATACTTCTTACCAAAGGAGTGCAAATTTACAGATAGTCAAGGGAAGGATGCTAAAATGATCCTTGTGGTAATGAATTAGAGTTGGAGACATCATTAAGAATTCATGTTTATATTCATATAGATAAGGTGGTTACATATAAAGATATTTATAGATATGTATATATACATAGGTTAGTATACACATATACATTTCTTTGCTCTGTTGGCTGACAGAGCCTTAAAGAAATGACACTCTACAGTAACAAGCACATGTAGCACCCAATATAGGTTTCTAATGCTATTCTCCAGTAAAAGAGATAGGGGTCCTTAAAGAAATGGCTGATTCTAGGACTGTGATAGAAAATATATAAGATGAGCTTGGAGCAGTTTTTTGGTAACAGAAAGTAAGGAACAAAACAAAACAAAACAAAAATCCGTATCAGCAGGAGTATATATCAAAGGGGCACAAAAGCCAGCTAAAAGAGCTCTCAATGGTCAAAGCTAGAACAAAGTATTGAATTATAACCCAAAATATAAAATAAGTACCCATGAATCCATAGTGATATAAATGATTTAACAAACTAACAAACCTGCACATTCTGCACATGTACCCCAGAACTTAAAAAAATAATAATTTTAAAAATTAACAAATCAGGTAAAAGAGACAACTCTCCTATGCAGAAGTCCAAATCAGTTATGTAACACTCCACCCTAAAGGAAAAGGAGTGTAATTCCTACTCCTTAAGTATGGGCTACACATAGTGACTTCCTTCCAAAGAATATAGTACAGAAAGTGGGGCTGGGGTTGGGCTGGAGGGGAAGAGTAACTTTACAATGGAGAAACATGAGAAACACTATTTCAACCAGGTAATCAAGGTCTACATAAACAGTCATAAATCATGTTGATAGTATGTAATCTTGATGACTGTGGTAAAAATGGAACTGTTTCTATGATCTTCTTCCCAAAAACTCATAACTATAAAGATCATGAGAAAAACATCAGACAAATTCCAATAACAGAGCAATATACTTGCAATAACAGAGCAATATATTGTACAATAGACCTGACCAGTACTCTCAAAATCACCTGATTTTACAAGGAACATTCAGCACTTTACATATTATGTTACCTGCTTAACACTGCAGGTATTTGCATTTGGATCTCTGGAAATAAAAATAGAGTTTCAGAGCCTTCCATGTCTAAAATCCTACCAGTGGTCCCTAATTTTTAAACACTCAGTTTATAAATGAGCATCCAATTTGGAAAAGAAAGGATTATTTAATAAATGGTGTTGAGACTGTGAATTAGCAATTTCAACCAAAATTTAGACTGTTACTTTTTAGTCATATATCAAAATAAGTTTAAGGTAGAATTAGAGTTACATATAAAAATTTCAAATCATTTAAAAAAATCTAGAAGAACTGGAGATGAGAATATTTACACCATTTCTAGAAAGAGGAAGAATACTAAATTTTAAAAATAAATGAAACAGGTGGTCTATTTGACTACATGAAAATAAAATTATTTTGGCCATTAAAAAAATGCACTGCACTAAAAAGATAAAGTAGGGGTAAAATATTAATCAAGCCAAACAAAGGACTAATTCTTACCCTGTAAATAGACCATGTAGAAATTGATGAGAAAAACATTAAGACCATGTTAGATATGTGGACAAAATGTTCCAACAATTTACAGAAGAGTAATGAAAGCTTGTCAACAATCGTGTAGGAAAAAAAAATTCTCTTTCACCATAACAGTACCTAGCAATTATAAATGAAAATGACTACAAGGTATTATTTTTCTTTTTTCTTTCTTTGTTTTTTTGTTTTTTTTTTTTTTTAATTTTAGAGACATAGTCTCACTTTTTCCCCAATGTGGAGTGCAGTGATACAATCATAGCTCACTGTAGCCTCAAACTCCTGGGCTCAAGTGATGCTCCCACCTCAGCCTCATAAGTAGCTGCGACTACAGATGTGCACCAGCATATCTGGCTATTTTTTCAAATTATTTTTTGTAGAGATGGTATCACCATCCTGGCTAACACAATGAAACCCTGTCTCTACTGAAAATACCAAAAATTAGCCGGACGTGGTGGCACACGCTTATAGTCCCAACTACTCGGGAGTCTGAGGCAGGAGAATCACTTGAACCTGGGAGGCAGAGGTTGCAGTGAGCCGAGATCGCACCACTGCACTCAAGCCTGGGCGAGAGTGAGACTCTGTCTTAAAAAAAAAAGAGAGAGAGATAGAGAGATGGAGTCTCACTACGTTTTCTAGGCTAGTTTTGAACTCCTGGCCTCAAGCAATCCTCCTGCCTTGGCCTCCCAAAGTGCTGGGATTACAGGCATGAGCGGCTGCACCTGGCCTCATTTTCCCCATCAAATTAACAGAATCACTTTTAATATTGCTATTTGCTGCAGATGGGATGTTGCAAAGTAGGATCTTATATACATTGTTATACCAGTGGCAACATGGTACAACAATTTTGAAAACTAATTTAGCAGTATATATCAAATCATTAAAATATGGATATACTTCGACCTAAGAGTATATTGTAAAATACTTTAAAAAGTAAAGTACTTGGACAAGTGAAGTACTTTGACCAGTAGTTTTTACCTCTGGGACTATATACTAAGAACATAAGCCTAAATACAAAACTACATAGCTCTTTACCCCTTACCCCAAAAAGGACCAAACCTAAAATGCCCTCTATGAGGGAATGGTCATGTGAAAGACGGTGTCTTCATTCAGTGGGATAGTATGCTAGTATTAAAGTTATTTTATGAAAGGTTATAATAATACTAATAACAATACTACTAATAATACTAATATAATAATACTAATACTACAATAATAATAGCTATATGTCAGGTATTTTACAGGTATATCTTTGGCCCCACAGTAACTGAAATGTCACCTTCCCAGTTTTATAGACAAACTCAGGCTTGAGAGTAACAAAACGGTTAATACTCATTGAATGCCAGTCATATACCAGAAATTAATACAGAAACAACCACCATATGATGTAAATGCTTTTAGTATACCCATTTTAAAAGTAAAGAAACTAAGGAACAGTAGTCACGCAGCTACCAAAGTGGCACATATGCTTAGAACATGAGTACTTTTCTTCTGTTTCTTGTTTCTATTTGTCCCTAGTTCCTAAATTTTTTTCTTTTCTTTTTTTTTTTTTTTTTTGAGACGGAGTTTCTCTCTTGTTGCCCAGGCTGGAGTGCAGTGGCGCGGTCTCGGCTCACTGCAAACTGCGCCTCCCAGGTTCCAGGGATTCTCCTGCGTCAGCCTCCTCAGCAGCTGGGATTACAGGCGCCGCCAAAACGCCCACCTGATTTTTTGTATTTTTAGTAGAGACAGGGTGTCACCATGTTGGCCAGGCTGGTCTTCAACTCCTGACCTCAGGTGATCCGCCCGCCTCGGCCTCCAAAAGTGCTGGGATTACAGGGGTGAGCCACCGCGCCGAGCCGTTTTTACATTTTCTTTAGTGAGAATTCACTTATACAAGGAAAAATTATGTTCCGAAAAAATTCTATAGAGAAAATAGTACTATTCATGCCCTGTCTGCCTTCCCCTTTCTCTCAACTACTAAGAGTACTCTTGTGCCTGTAGTGAAAGCAGTCAGAACTTGAGCGTTTAGCAAGTCTAAGAGTTCAGAAGTGCAGGTGGGGAAGAAGCTGTGGAATCAGCTACAGCATAGAACAGAGATTCTTAAGCATTCTGGAGTCATGGAGGTATCACTGTTAGGATCTAATGAAAACTGAAGACCCTCTGCCCACAAAAACGCACCTCTGTTTACTCACGCAGAATTTCAGGGTGTTTCTAGAGTCACTTATCCACAGAAACCCAGGCTTAGAAAAACTGACCGCAACAGCAGCCTCCCAAAGAGGACCAGCACACCTACAGGGAGAAAAGTGGGGAGGCCATTTCAGGAGGAGAAATGGAATGGCACTTCCTTTCCTTTGCCTACATTTTAATTTGACTGCTAGAAACTCATGGGAGATCTAGTAGTCCTTTTTGAAAACATAAACAATTTTGGGAGAGTAAAGGGATGGTGATCCATTAACACTTTAGTGTAAGTGAATTCAATCAGATTGCTTTTCTTTTAACACCTAGGCAAGATCAGATACATTGGAGGAAGAAGAGTTTTAATTATTCTGAAACCTCCACTAAGGGAAATGAAATGAACCTGGAAAGTTATTTAATTGGTGCAAAAGTAACTATGGTTTTTACCATTAATTTTAAGGCAAAAATATTTTTAATATTTAGGTCACTGAGTTGCGGGAGGGGAAAGGGGTTCTAGAAGTGAAATAAAAATGCAGAAAAGAAGAGGTTTCCCATATATCGTTTACCAATTTATAGGAAAGGGAAATTATTATTATTATTATTATTATTTTGAGGCAGAGTTTCACTCTTGTTGCCCAGGCTGGAGTGCAATGGCACAATCTCTGCTCACTGCAACCTCCGCCTACTGGGTTCAAGTGATTCTCCTCTCTCAGCCCCCAAGTAGCTGAGATTACAGGCATGCGCCACTACGCCTGGCTAATTTTGTATTTTTAGTAGAGACAGGGTTTCACCATGTTGGTCAGGCTGGTCTTGAACCCCTGACCTCAAGTGATCCACCCGTCTCGGCCTCCCAAAGTGCTGGGATTACAGGTGTGAGCCACTGCGCCCAGCTGGAAATTAAATTTTTTGAAAAGTATCTACTAGGTTCCAGGAATAGTGAAAGTCAATTCGTATACATTGTCACATTTAATTATCCCAACAGTCCTTGTGTTGCTTTCCTCTCATTTAACAGATTAAATAAACAAAGATCAGAAGATGCCACAGAGAGTGACTTATCCAAGTCAGTTGATTAATGACAGCCAGGATTCATTGAATCCAGATTCCTTTTCCTCCAAACGAAGCCCTTTCCCCACAATAATTTCTTTAGAGTAGAATCTAGCCATTCCTTCTAAGAATGTTTATGTAAGGAAATGTAGGTCGAAATTTTGCCTTACAAATACAATTCTGAAACACTGCCTGCTTTTTAAACGGAGATTGCCTATATTCATTATAATCATAATACTATTATTTGTTCTGGGGTGGGAGGGGTTCTTCACAATATACAGAATTGGCCTAATAGGCTCCTTTTATCAATGCTTGCTTTTTAGATGATCTCCCTGCAAATCCATTGGCATCATGCATACAAACATATGCCTGGGTGTTATTTAATTAACCATGGAGCTATGAACATTGTGAAATTCAAGTTTACATATGTTTTCAAACAACATATTTTAAATAAAATTATTTGCAACCAGCAAAGGAAGCTCATTTATTCATCATTCATTTGACTAATGTCTGTTGAGCATCTCTGTGCCAAGCACTGTAGTAGGATGGAGGCTGCAACAGTGAACCAGATAGTTCCTTTCCTCAAAGAGACTATGTCTCCTTAAAATTTTCAACATACTTTGAACGCTTTTTAAAAAAAATTATATTAAAATGACCTTGTGGAGTAAAACAAAAAAAAAAAATCAATGTATTGAGAAGAAAAGGCATAGAAATAGCCTTTTCACCACATAAAATATAAATCATCTCTAGGTTTTGCTGCTCATCTGGTGCACTTAAAAATGCTTCTTGGATGAATGCCTGTCATTCAATCAGAAATCCAATGCTTTCACTATATGGAGTGCATTACAAGTTGCAGTGGGGGAAATATGGACATGTTCTTAAGCAGGCTGCAGTCTAATGGAGGAGACCAGGCAGGCCGAAATAAACAAGAAAGCTCTAGGTCAGGGTTTGGCAAATGTTTTCTGTAAAGGACTAGATAACGAATTTTAATTTTAGGCTTTCTGGCCCATATGGTCTCTGTTGTAATTACTCAACACTGCCATTGTAGCATGAAAGCAACTATAAACAATATGTAAATGTATGAGCACAATTGTGTTCAAATAAAGCTTCATTGACAAAAACAGGCAACAGACTGGATTAGACCAACAAGCTGTAGCTTCTAGACCCTTGTTCAGGGAAGTCATCCCTTCCTTTCTTACCATAGAACGTGTGTTGTTTCCAAAGTGATGAGGCCATCTTTCAGATAAATAAGCCATGCTTGGGTCAATTACCCTTTGAGTCACTCTATTCCTATGCTGAACTTCCATAAAATCACACATAAGCCCACCTTTCAACATTAAAACAATAAATTAACATTACAAATGGTGAGAAAAGTGGGGAGGCCATTGCAAGTGGGAAGTGGAATTGGCCCAGATTCAGAGAGGGAGAGCCTGAGGGTACACAGGACAGCCTAATGGAAGAAAGCATGTGCACAGGCAAGAACGGGAGCTTTCCATGGGAGGATGGGGTGAATCCTTGGAGCTGGAATTTTAATTCAATTTGAAAAACAAGCAAGGGTCTGTAAGGGAGGGACAGACTCAATGTAATGAGAATTAAGGCAGAAAGGAGTTAGAGTCTGGAAGCTAAGAGGGATCTAGATCAATAATCTAGGCATAGAGTGCTTAAGTTCTGTATTCCCATCAAGGCCTTGGTGAGGGAGCTGCAGGTGTAAAGTTTCAGGAAAGAGAAAGACTGAAAGCTTATAAACCCTGAAACACCTGGTACAACAGCAGTACAGACCAGATTGGGTGGTATAATCCCAACTCCAGCACTTTGCATACAGAGCAGCGGTGAGCTGAACACCATAATCTCGAGGCAGGTATCTCTCATGTCAGCACCAGAAGCAGCTGATGTCATAAGTCTGTATCAGGCACCCCACACATGTACTCCTTTATCCAACAAGTTCAGACATTGCTTGTCAATCAGCAACACTCAGAGGCTTTGCTTTCCTAGCATGGGACAGACACAGTTCACAGTTTGTCTTTAAAAGGCCTATTCCATTTCCCTTCCCTGAACCTCATCCCCTGAAGCCTAGACTGTCCTGGATGTTTCCCTGTGTCCATTTGGTGCTCAGTCTTCGGTGTTTTAGTATTTTTCTTTTCTCTTTAATGGGATGAAGCTTAATTTCTACTTGGCCACTTATTTTCAGACTTTTTAGATTTTTTGTTTGTTTGTTTGTTTGCATTTCCATGTCCTACTCCTCCTTAACATCCACCCTACTACAATGTTTGATAAACATTAATTGAATTGAATTTCCTTGTCTATGTGTTCTACTGTATCACTTCTGGACAACTTGATAGGGTATTTCAAGGCTCCACTTTTTGGTTTTGTCTTTTTAAAGAGGTCTTGCTCTGTTGCCCAGGCTGGAGTGCCTGGAACTCCTGGGCTCAAGTGATCCTCCTGCCTCAGCCTCCTAAATAACTGGGACTACAGGCACACACCAACACTCCCACCTATTTTTTTTTTCATTTTTTTTTTTTCCGAGATGGGGTCTTGCTACATTGCCCATGCTGATCTTGAACTCCTGGCCTCAAGCAATCCTCCTACTTCAGCCTCCTGAGTAACCAGGATAAAAAGCACAAACCACCACACCTGGCTTCCAAGGCTCTACTTTTTAATCACAGTAATGCAAGGGAAAATGCAGATGTTTCAGATTGGCTGAGAGAAGATGCCAAGCCAGATGGGTCTCCACTCAGAGAAGATCCTATGACTAAAGGACCCCATGAGCTGAAACCAAGAGCTTGAGAACCCTAAGGAGGATACTGATCTCAACCTCGAACATGTGATGAGCAGCGGGGTGAAGAGGATCCTCACCTGCGAATAATGATGTGATCAGGCATTAGGGAAGTGTCACAACTTGGGCTCCCTGGGAAGCAGAATCTGAGTTTAGCATGCAGGATGCTTATTAAAATGAATCCTTAGGATTAATACCTGTGGAAGGGAGAGAAAGAACACCAGATTGGAAAAGGGGAGAAGTGAAGCTGTGGCACAAGCCTAACGTCAGCATTGGCTGACCATGAGGGGAACGCTGGAGCTAGAATAGACCTTCAAAGTTACCCTGAGGTGGGCCATGATGCCCAAGCTTTTATACGCCCATGTCAATAATGTAAACTGTCCTGAGAAGGGGCATGACTTTAAGCAAAGTCACTCTGAGAAGCCGAGGCAATCCCTGAAGGGGCTGAGAGCTGCAGGTTTTTTGCAAACAGCACTCCCGGCAACCAGGACAACAAATCCTTCATTGAAGAGGAATCTGGGCAGTGCCTCACAGAGTTTACCCTAGTGAACAGTTTGTGCTGCTTGATCCACTTCGTATGTATCTTGATCCACTTCGCAGCAGCTCTTCTAGGATTCCAGTGGACTACTTTTCATGGGGAAACTTAGCAGAGAAGGTCAAGGGAGTGAATTGTGCCCCTGCTACTCCAGCCAGTCTCAAGGCTGCAATTGATACTCACCATCACCCTGCCCCACTATCCATTCTAGATTCCCCTCATCCTTGGCTAGCACCTCTGCTGGTCTCACTGTCACATCACTCCAAACAAGGTTACCATACTTTCCCATCCACCAGAGGACCACCAAAGTTGTCAAACATATTCTTCCCTGCTCCCTCTTCTAGATGACTAGGATCAATTGCTGCTTCCAAGATGATAACTCTGCTTCTTACCTGCAGGTCCCTTGGCACAAGGAGCCTGAAGTGCCCAGGTAGCAGTCAGTTTATAATTCAAAGGAATTTTTGCTTCATTCCCTGGTAGACATATCCTCCCTTTTAGACTCAGAACCTCTGAACCTGCAGAGATCAGAGCTGCAGGGATGGGAAGCACCAATTACTTGGGAGTGATGGCAAACACAGCCACTCCTGCTTGCACACTTTGCTGCCTGGGCCCATCTATTCTTCCTACTGGGGACACAGCACCTTATTAACTTTTTCAACTTAGAGTGTATATTGATCCTCCCATCGTTGTAAAGTATTGTTTCTGAGCTTACATGTCAGCTATACCTTTAACAGGATGTTCCAAAGCTCTATCAGGCTATTCACTCTTGGGTGATCCTGTATGATGGGAATAGTAAATTGCATAGTCATAGGCATATGCCCACTCCTCCTCTTCTATAAAGTGACTGCCCTGATTTGAAATGACATTATGTGGGATCCTGAGTCTATGGATCAAACATTCCGTAAGCCTTTGGATAGTGGTGCTGATGGAGGCCTTGGGGGTAGAAAGGCAAATCTATCCCAGAATATGTGTCTATTCTTGTTAGAATGAATTGCTGTCTTTTCCAGAGTGAAAAATGTCCAGTGTGGTCAATTTATCACCAAGTGATCAACAGGCTTTTGAGGAGATGATAACACATTGGGAGCTAAGTGTTGGTTTCTATTAATAGCTGGTTGGATATTTAGCAATGGCTATAACTAGATCAGTCTTGATAAGCGGATATCCATGTTGCAGGGCATCCATGGGACTGTCACCATGGCGACTTCATTCATGGGCCCTCCTGGCCAAAACATTTTCTTGCTTAACTTCCAAGATACAAGAATCTTCCTCAGTAACTTCCCCTGGTTCATTTTCCTCTGCATAATTCTTAAACATTGTTGACACCCGAGGTTCTTTTCTCTATTATCTTTACTTATCTAGCCACATATTCTCCCTGGGTGAACTCTTCTATTGCCATGGCTTTATTTGTTGATTCTACATTAATGATTCTTAGCTCCTGAGTGACTTGTGTTCATATTTTAGAAAAAGAACTGTTAGCCCGGCATGGTGGCAGAGGCTGATGTGGGAGGATTGCTTGAGCTCAGGAGTTTGAGATCAGCCTGGACAACATAGTGAGACCCTACCTCAGAAAAAAAGAAATTAAGAAAAAGAACTCTAGAGGCATTATGGAAGATGGAGTCACTCAACCATAATTAATGTATTCAATGAATATTCATTGAATATCCAGCTGGAAAGAGGAGAGAATGGAAGCAGAGAGACAAGGAGGTGGTGGTTGAAGCCAGGAGAATGGATAAGATTATGCAGAGTTTGTGTGCAAGGGTAAGAAAAGGCAAGCAAGAATCAAACCCCAGGATTCATCAAGATTTAATAGGCAGAATATGCCCTACTGAACCTGGATAAATTGAAGAAGGTTCAACATCAGCAGATCCAAAACAAACTGATTTCTCTTTAAATTAACTTGCTTTCCTTTTCCTCTTTACCTTTTTGTCAAGCATCTCAGTCTGTTAACTTAGAAACCTCAAAGCTGTCAATCCCTCATCATTGCCATCTTCGTCCTCTGCATCCAACTGGTATCCAAGTCCTATTAATTCTACTTGTGACAGATCTTTATTTCCAATACCCCTTACTTTGTTTAGTCTTGTCAGCTCTCACCAAAGATGACATTGGCTTACTTACTTTCTGAGAGTAGCCCATGGAACTAGAGAAAATCTGCTGTCAGCAGCCTGTGAGAAACATACATTGATGTGAGAGGTCTTGAGACTGTGCCAAAAGGGATTTTGTAGCAAATTATTAATCTGTGAGATTTCCTGTCAAATGAGGTATTTTAATCAAGATCCAAGCAATAAGTCAAAAGGTCATAGGTCAGGAAGAAAGTCAACTGGGGACAGGTGAGAGAGGCTGGGCTGAAAACCAGCAATAATGCACATGCCACTCATACACTGACATGTTTCTTTATGTATGTTTTAATCACCTATGGGAATGAGAGCCATAATTTAAAGAAACTGAGCTGGCTGAGACACTAATGGGTCTCTTGGCCTCTCATCTGTCTCTCTTCAAACCTGGTACATTAGAGGTGATAAGTAACAATCTCCACACCGCTATAAGGGCAGTCTTTCTAAAACACGAGTTTTATTGTATCAGCCTCTGGCATCAGCCTCTGGCTTAAAATATAATACTTCAATGATCCCCACCGCCTTTAGCAGTTTAGTGGTTCTTAGCCTGGAAACTTTGGTAGAGGGTAGGGAAAGAGTCTGAATCATACTAAAATTTTTGGCAAGATGATTTGTGTACATTTACTGAGGCTAGGAATCACTGGTCAGTCGGATAAAATGCAAACTTCATCTGACCTCCAGCTATCTTTCTCCTCTCCTCTGGTTAACCTCTAATCCTTCAATCTCTGTTCTAGCCAAATTAAACTATGTACTTGCTGCTCTCAAACATTTTATGTCTTTGCACAGACACTTCACTTTTCTGGAACACTCTTCTCTGCCTGTAAGACTTCTAATCATCCCTCATGACTGAAACGCAAATCAAATCATCCCTCATGACTGAACTCAAACTGAAACCCAAATCAAATACTTTCTTAAGCTTTCCTTTGATTCTCTTCAGTAGAGTTAGACTCTTCTAACATTTAGACATATTTCCATGTCTGAACTTAACATGCATGTATTTGTAAATATCCTTCTTCTTGGCTAAATTGTGGGCTTCTTGATGGTAGAGCCATGTTTCCTTCATCTTAATTTAGCATCTCTACTTCAGTATCTTAATGAATATTTGAGGAATGAAAGAATAGTTCCAACACATTTGAAGGTAGGAGAGTCTGGAAATTATATTTATATAATTTCTATAGTGATAATTTCCCAACTTCTGGGTGGGAGGTCAACTCAACAGAGATGGAACATATCTGATGGTGTTCTATGCCCACAACCTCTCAAATACAAAATTGTAATTTTAAAGAACTGTGTTTAACTTCCCTTCTTTAATGTTTCAAACAAAAATGTCAACTTTTAGTAACCTCATTAGACAAGTTTAAACTATAGGTACTTAAAAAAACGCACACACACATACACACATAACCATAACTATCGTTTTACCATCCATAATGTTCAGCTAGCTACCCCTGGACCTGCCAGCAGGTAGCACAATCTGTGGGTAGAGTTGAGCACTGACTATGATACCACTGGCTCAAGCACAGAATTAAAAGTGGACATTGCATGTGAAATGGGTCTCCTGAATACACCACACCAGTGGGTCTTGGCTCTTCATCCAATTTGCCAGTCTGTGTCTCTTTTAATTGGGGTATTTAGCCTATTTACATTATTATTATTTTTTTTTTGAGACAGAGTTTCACTCTTGTTGCCCAGGCTGGAGTGCAATGGTATGATCTTGGCTCACCACAACCTCTGGCTCCCGGGTTCAAGCAATTCTCCTGCCTCAGCCTCCTGAGTAGCTGGAATTACAGGCATGTGCCACCACGCCCAGATAATTATGTGTTTTTAGTAGAGACAGGCTTTCTCCATGATGGTCAGGCTGGTCTCGAACTCCCAACCTCAGGTGATCCACCCACCTCAGCCTCCTAAAGTGCTGGGATTACAGGCATGAGCCACTGCGCCTGGCTTAACCCATTTACATTTAAGGTTAATATTGTTATGTGGGAATTTGATCCTATCATCATGATGCTAGCTGGTTATGCACATTAGTTGATGCAACCTCTTCATAGTTTCATTGGTCTTTATATTTGGGTATGTTTTTGCAGTTGCTGGTACCAGTTTTTCCTTTCCATATTTAGTGCTTCCTTCAGGAAGGCCTGGTGGTGACAAAGGCAGGTCTGGTGGTAACAAAATCCCTCAGCATTTGTAAGGCAGGCCTGGTGGTGACAAAATCCCTCAGCATTTGGTTGTCCGTAAAGGATTTTATTTCTCTTTCACTTATGAAGCTTAGTTTGGCTGGATATGAAATTCTGGGTTGAAAATTCTTTTCTTTAAGAATGTTGACTATTGGCCCCCACTCTCTTCTGGCTTATAGGGTTTCTGCAGAGAGATCCACTGTTAGTCTGAGGGACTTCCCTTTGTAGGTAACCTGACTTTTCTCTCTGGCTGCCTTTAACATTTTTTCCTTCATTTCAACCTTGGAGAAACTGACGATTATGTGGTCTTGGGGTTACTCTTCTCGAGGAGTATCTTAGTGATAGGCTCAAAATAAAGGGATGGAAGAATACTTACCAAGCAAATGGGAAGCCAAAAAAAAAAAAAAAAAAAAAAAAAAAAGCAGGTGTTGCAATCCTAGTCTCTGACAAAACAGACTTTAAACCAACAAAGACCAAAAAAGACAAAGAAGGGCATTACATAATGGTAAAGGGATCAATGCAAGAAGAGCTAACTATCTGAATATTTATGCACCCAATACAGGAGCACCTGGATTCATAAAGCAAGTTCTTAGAGACCTACAAAGAGACTTAGACTCCCACACAATAATAGTGGGAGACTTTAAGACCCCACTATCAATACTAGATCAATGAGACAGAAAATTAACAAGGATACTCAGGACTTGAACTCAGCTCTGGACCAAGCAGACCTAATAGACATTTACAGAACTCTCCACGCCAAATCAACGGAATATACATTCTTCTCAGCACCACATAGCACTTATTCTAAAACCGACCACATAATTGGAAGTAAAACACTCCTCAGCAAATGCAAAAGAATGGAAATCATAACAAACAGTTTCCCAGACCACAGTGCAATCAAATTAGAACTCAGTAATAAGAAACTCACTCAAAACTGTACAACTACATGGAAACTGAACAAGATGATTCTGAATGACTACTGAGTAAATAACAAAATTAAGGCAGGAATAAATAAGTTCTTTGAAACCAATGAGAACAAAGACACAATGTACCAGAATCTCTGGGACACAACTAAATCAGTATTAAGAGGGAAATGTATAGCACTAAATGCCCGCAAGAGAAAGCAGGAAAGATCTAAAATCAACACCCTCACATCACAATTAAAAGAACTAGAGAAGCAAAAGCAAACAAATTGAAAAGCTAGCAGGAGACAAGAAATAACTAAGATCAGAGCAGAACTGAAGGAGATAGAGACATGAAAAACCCTTCAAAACATCAATGAATCCAGGAGCTGGTATTTTGAAAAGATCAACAAAATAGACCACTAGCAAGACTAACAAAGAAGAAAAGAGAGAAGAATCAAATAGACACAATAAAAAATCATAAAGGGGATATCACCACTGATCCCACAGAAATACAAACTACCATCAGAGAATACTATAAACATCTTTATGCAAATAAACTGGAAAATCTAGAAGAAATATATAAATTCTTGGACATATACACCCTCCCAAGACTAAACCAGGAAGAAGTCAAATCCCTGAATAGACCAATAACAAGTTCTGAAATTGAGGCAGTAATTAATAGCCTACCAACCGAAAAAAAAGCCCAGGACCAGATGGATTCACAGCTGAATTCTACCAGCGGTACAAAGAGGAGCTAGTACCATTCCTTCTGAAATTATTCCAAACAATAGAAAAAGAGGGAATCCTCCCTAACTCATTTTATGAGGCCAGCATCATCGTGATACCAACACCTGGCAGAGACACAACAAAAAAAAAGAGAATTTCAGGCCAATATCCCTAATGAACATCGATGCAAAAATCCTCAATAAAATACTGGCAAACCGAATCCAGCAGCACATCAAAAGCTTATCCACCACGATCAAGTCGGTTTCATCCCTGGAATGCAAAGCTGGTTCAAAATATGCAAATCAATAAACATAATCCATCACATAAACAGAACCAATGACAAAAATCACATGATTATCTCAATAGATGCAGAAAAGGCCTTCGACAAAATTCAACACCCCTTCATGCTAAAAACACTCAATAAACTAGATACTGATGGAACATATCTCAAAAAAAAAGAGCTATTTATGACAAACCCATAGCAAATAGCATATTGAATGGGCAAAAACTGGAATCATTCCCTTTAAAAACCAGCACAAGACAAGAATGCCCTCTCTCACTGCTCCTATTCAACATAGTATTGGCAGTTCTGGCCAGGGCAATCAGGCAAGACAAAGACATAAAGGGTATTCAAATAGGAAGAGAGGAAGTCAAATTGTCTCTGTTTGCAGATGACATGATTGTATATTTAGAAGACCCCATAGTCTCAGCCCCAAAACTCCTTAAGCTGATAAGCAGCTTCACCAAAGTCCTCAGGACACAAAATCAATATGCAAAAATCACAAGCATTCCTGTACACCAATAACAAACAGAGCCAAATCATGAGTGAACTCTCTTTCACAATTGCTACAAAGGAAATAACATACCTAGGAATACAACTTACAAGGGACATGAAGGACCTCTTCAAGGAGAACTAGAAACTGCTGCTCAAGGAAATATGAGAGGACACAAACAAATGGAAAAACATTCCATGCTCATGTATAGTTAGAATCAATATTGTGAAAATGGCCATACTGCCCAAAGTAATTTATAAATTCAATGCCATTCCCATCAAGCTACCATTGACTTTCTTCACAGAACTAAAAAAAACTACTTTAAATTTCATATGGAACCAAAAGAGAACCCATATAACCAAGACAATCCCAAGCAAAAAGAACAAAGCTGGAAGAATCATGCTACTTCAAACTATAGTATAAGGCTACAGTAACCAAAAGTGTATGGTACTGGTAACAAAACAGACATACAGACCAATGGAACAGAACAGAGGCCTCAGAAATAACACCACACATCTACAACCATCTGATCTTCAACAAACCTGACAAACACGAGCAATGGGGAAAGGATGCCCTATTTAATAAGTGGTGCTGGGAAAACTGGCTAGCCATATGCAGAAAACTGAAACTGGATCCCTTCCTTACACCTTGTACAAAAATTAACTCAAGATGGAATAAAGACTTAAATGTAAAACCCCAAACCATAAAAACCCTGGAAAAAATCTTAGGCAATATCATTCAGGACACAGGCATGGGCAAAGACTTCATGACTAAAACATCAAAAGCAATTGCAACAAAAGCCAAAATTGACAAACAGGATCTAAGTAAACTAAAGAGCTTCTATGTAGCAAAAGAAACTATCATCAGAGTGAACAGGCAAACTACAGTGTGGGAGAAAATTTTTGCAATCTACCCATCTGACAAAGGGCTAATATCCAGAATCTACGAAGAACTTAAACAAATTTACAAGAATAAGACAAACAACCCCATCAAAAAGTGGGCAAAGGATATAAACAGACACTCTCAAAAGGAGATACTTATGCAGCCAGCAAATACATGAAAAAAGCTCATCATCACTGGTCACTAGAGAAATGCAAATCAAAACCACAATGAGATACCATCTCATACCAGTTAGAATGGCAATCATTAAAAAGTAAGGAAACAACAGATGCTGGTGAGGCTGTGGAGAAATAGGAATGTTTTTACACTGTTGGTGGGAGTATAAATTAGTTCAACCATTGTGGAAGACTGTGTGGCAATTCCTCAAGGATCTATAACCAGAAATACCTTTTGACCCAGCAATCCCATTACTGGGTATATACCCAAAGGATTATAAATCATTCTACTATAAAGACACATGTTGGCCGGGCGCAGTGGCTCAAGCCTGTAATCCCAGCACTTTGGGAGGCCGAGGCGGGTGGATTACGAGGTCAGGAGATCGAGACTATCCTGGCTAACATGGTGAAACCCCGTCTCTACTAAAAATACAAAAAAACTAGCCGGGCGTGGTGGCGGGCGCCTGTAGTCTCAGCTACTTGGGAGGCTGAGGCGGGAGAATGGCGTGAACCCGGGAGGCGGAGCTTGCAGTGAGCCGAGATCACGCCGCTGCACTCCAGCCTGGGAGCCCAGCAAGACTCCGTCTCAAAAAAAAAAAAAAAAAAAAAAAGACACATGCACACATATGTTTATTGCAGCACTATTCACAATAGCAAACACTTGGAACCAACCCAAGTGCTCATCAATGATAGACTGGATAAAGAAAATGTGGCACATATACACCATGGAATACTATGCAGCCATAGAAAAGAATGAGTTCAGGTCCTTTGCAGGGACATGGATGAAGCTGGAAACCATCATTCTCAGCAAACTAACACAGGAACAGAAAACCAAACACCACATATTCTCATTCATAAGTAGGAGCTGAACAATGAGAACACATGGACACAGGGAGGGGAACATCACACACTGGGGCCTGTTGTGGAGTGGAGGACTCAGGGAGGGAGAGCGTTATACCTAATGCATGTGGGGCTTAAATACCTAATGCATGTGGGGCTTAAAACCTACAGGATGGCTTGATGGGTGCAGGAAACCACCAGGGCACATATATACCTATGTAACAAACCTGCATGTTCGCACATGTATCCCAAAACTTACAGTATAATAAAAAAGTGGACATTGTTACATTGAATATTAAATAAGAAGGAAAAAAGTTAGGTGTGTGGGCAAACACCTTTGGTCTAGTCAATTGAAATCTTAATACTTTGGTTTCCTTTTTAAGCCTGACGTTTAAAATTATTCTTATATCCAGACTAAGATATGGTGTTAGTAGTTAAAGATCACATCCATTGGGGGCTGATGAATAAAGCTTTCTTGAACAAAAGTCCATTTTAGCATAATTTTCACATAGTTCTCATATTTTGCTTAGAGAGATTTCACATCCTAAATATAAAATGCAAAGAAAGGAGAGGGGAGAAAGGGAAGAGGAAGAGGAGAAAAGGAGACTATATTACCTGGCTTTAAAGAGAATTTAAACTTCTTGGATTTTTCTTATATTCTGAAAATCATTTTAGGTGTGTAATTCCATTAAAAGCTAAATATATGTTTATTTCTTAAGCACCTATCATTGGTGTGGTAAAAATAAGGGAGACATTTCTACATTTAAAAACAAAATGAAAACCACACATAACGCGACTGTGCAAATCAGTTATTCTGATCAGCTGCCTTTATTAGAATTCAGGATGTCTATTTGGGCAACCATAAATCTATACCAGATGCCTGAAGGCAGCTGCATCCAACTGCTTCTCATATTCATTAAGTAAATGATGATCATGTCCTCCAACTCGCACCTTAATCCATGTATGCTGACTTTCTACATGCTTTGCTTTCTACATGCTTTCATGGGGTAAGGCTCCTTGTTTATTTCCAAATTGTGAGGTAGTTAAGGTTTCAACTCCATGCTTATTAAAACATTGATTGCTTAGACCGTGAGCTGCCCAGCTTAAACCATTTTGTAAGATTTACACATGGGCAAAAATGGATTCTAACTATATCATGAGTCTAAAGAAAGAATCTTGCTCCTCCCCCTGAAGTATTTTTTACTCCATTAACTTAAGAAAGCAACTAGGATTTAAAAACTCTGACCAGTGAATGCCTAGGAATTTGATGAGGCTTTTCCTGCCTGCCCCTCCCTTTAATTTTACTGCAGAGTTCAATTCAGATCCATTTCTCCTTCCAGACTGCTCCTTCCAAACCGGCTTTCAAGGAAAGCCCATGCTTTAAGGAGGAAGGAACATCCTCCCCTATCATGGACCTTTGCTACAGTCCTCAGCGTCACCATCGCCTGGCCATTCTGACTTTATTAACCTTTTCCAAATGATGGCTGACCCAGTGGCTCTATTTGAGGTGCCTCTAAATGAGACATATTTTGTGTTTCTCTAATTACAGAACTATCTTGACAATGACAGTGACTGCCTGTAATTACTCACCGTGGTTTCTTGAAAATCTGAAAAAAAAAACTTGTCAAGGCTGACAGGCTACTCTAACATTTCAAAAATAGTTATTTCCTTAGGTACAAAAATGTCTCCTATTTTGCTTCCCCCGTTCTACCTACTTGGCTGTCCTCATGCATCCTCCTTCCCCCTCCCTAAAGGTCTTCAGCAATCATTCAAGAACACACACTACACATCCTTCTCTCCTCTGTGGCCACTGCCCTGGAGTCCCCAGAATGTGAAACTGATGAATATGTGCACTTGACGGATGTGTATACATCCCTGCAGCTATCCCATAACTCACTGAATTTTCCACTAAAGGGGAGGAGTGAGAGGAGCATAACGAAAATGTACCAAGACACCACTCTCCTAGACAAAGCATTTCAAGTCTGCTAGTCTTGTTAGTGTTCCTGTGAAAAACAATGAACAGATGAATACATTATCTTGAAGCATGTTAAAGAGGAAAAGAGACACAAATCTGGAGGGGTAGTGAGACTTATCTCCATGTGTTTTTTATTAATGACAGGAATATGCCATTTCTATACAGAATGAAATCTTTGGGCAAGAGAAAATTACTTAAGAAAGATCACTGAGGCCATTGTATTATCGCTTGTCTAACATTTCTAATTTACATTTGTGCTCTGACATAGGTAAGAACTGAAATGTGACACTTCTGGATACTAGAAATATTTGTAATGACACAAAGCAAATTTAATCATCCAACTTTCTTGGACTTTTTTTCTCTTTAACACTCCTCACCTTGAACCTTCTACTTCTCAAAAGAAAAGGAGTTTGTTATGATGATAGACCATCCTGTGAGTGTCTGCACTAAGAACACTGAATTGATGCAGTGGCGATTGCCACTTGTCTATAAGGCTAATTAGGAATTGTGATAGCACTTATTTATTAGTCATTATTCCCATTTACATTACATCATTTATCCTAGGCCACTCAACAAAAATAGAGTGAGTCCAAATTCTATATTTGTCACTATTCCAACAGCTGAAAATTCAATCAGACTGTGTGATCTCTGAGGAAGCACAAGGCACTGAGTATTAGGGGTACAAACATCTTAGAGAGATGACCTAGTTCAGCACTTACCTACCTTGGTTGTGCATCAGAATCATCTAAGGTCATTTAAAAAATTGCAAGTACCTGCCTGGACCACACTTCTCCAGATTTTGACTCAGAAAACCTAATATGGAGCTAAGATATCTGTATTTTTTAAAGCTCCACAGGGAACTCTGATGACCAACAAGGACTGTGAGTTACCAATTTGATGCACTCCTCTTATTTTAGATGAGAAGAAAATTGAGAGCTATAGAGCCTCTGAGATTTTCCAAGAGTCATATATTTAGTGTGTGACACTGGCAAGCCTAAATCTAGCTATTCTCACTCCTCATCATGTTATTTTAAGTTGCCCAGGATTTTTTGGTTGCAAAGGGCAAAAATCCAACTTAAACTATCTTAAGCCAAAAAGGGAATGCATTGCCTTATGTAATGAAAAGTCCAGGGATACACTGGGACAAGGGGCACTGTCTCTGCCTCCAAGTTTCTGCAATATGTCTCCCAGTAACCTTAAACTCATGTTCTATCAATTTAGTCACTCCAATGGAAAGAAAAAGTTGTTCCTGATACTCAAGGAAAAAAAAAATCTGAGAGAGGACTCTGATTGGATTGGCTTATGTCACATGTGTCTTCCTCAGCCAATCACTATGACCAGAGCACAGAGCTGCCTAATGACAAGGCCTGGGTGGGTGTGGTAAACTCTGTTTATCTAAATCACCCTGCAGTCTAATTCATGGCTTTCAAATTTTTTAACCATGACCTACAGTATTAAAAAATAACTCTATTCTATGATCCCCAACTTTTGTGAAACACAAGTTTCACAAATACTCTACAATACTCTGTTTTACTATGTATTCTGGCATTTTCCATTCTATCACATTCTATTTCATTTTGTAAAAAATCCTGACTCACCAAACTACTTTTATGATCACAATTAATTGAGTAGCTTGAAAATTAGTTTGATTCATATTCACTATGACAAATATTCAATGAGAAATTAATAATGCCCAGTAACATAGAGTGGCATTATGCAGAATTTAAATGACATATCTGGCAGTCTCTAGTTTTTGAATGTGTAAATAATAAAGGAGACACTGGAAAAGAGAGTGTGGCATAGAAGAAAGAGGCAAATGAGAGGAAAAAATAATACAGCCTCTCTCAGCAAATGGGTGAGGGGACAAGATATATTGAATCTAGCCAGAGGTGATCTGGGATGAGAACCAGGCAAGCAAGTAAAATGGATGATATTCCAAAGCCAGAGAGTAAAACACAGACCAAGGGTGAACAGAAGGTAATCCCAGGAGGCAGCCAAGAAAAAGTGAGAAAACAGTCAGAAGCTGAGAGTAAAGACAATTAGCAAGATGCTGGAAGTCATGTCAAATGCGAGCCCAGCAGCATGTGAAAGTAGGTCAAGGGCCTCTTCTATAGCTTCTGCTGGAAATCTGCCAGTGGTTCTCCGGGAAGACACGGGGTAGAAGCCCGCCCTGCTGCATCTACAACCTAGATAGGAAAATGGTAACTTTGCCTAAACTCTACCCTGATCTGTTGAATACATCAGCCTGTGAGAATTATACCTCCTTCTCAGCCTGCTTCATGAGAATGTGCATTATGGAGCAAGCATTACTCTAATGCATATAGCTAACAAGGATCTCTACAGAACAGGTAAAGTTCCAGGTTGCAAATGGTGGTGAAAGATTCTAAGCCAGTCAAATCCTGCGGTGGGTTCCTTAAAGCTCATAGAAATAGTATCATATAGGAAATATGCTGAACATCTCCAAGATAAATATGTTTTACATATGTTGTGGTAGATAACTTTAAATTATATTTGTTTAATTACTTATTTATATCTCCTTTGATCACCAAAGCATTTGAACCAGCTTATATTAATGCTTTCTTATAAAATAAAATGTTCACATAATTGAGCTTCCTCAAACTATGAAAATAACCCCCAGGTATCTTTTCCCACTGTGAAATAGCTGCAAAGAGGCCCACATATGAACCTTTCTTTTTGGTTTTCTTGGATTCTTGTTCACACTCTCACTTCCTAGAGTATTCCCTCTTTGAATATTAGTTCTGGTCTTCTCATAAAAAGAAATTGACCATTTCTGATTTCATTTTCTTCACTGCTTTCTCTTCCTCGCCTTCATCATCTTTTTCTTGTACGACTGAGATCTACCAAGCATATGGTCTCTTCCTGGTAAAACCTTTTGGTAAGCCACAAGACCTGGAGTTGCCTTTCAGAATAAACTGAAAGCTCCTTTTCTGCTAATAAGCTGCAGGCTGGGTCACAGCAGCTTATTAGCAGCTTCCCTCTCTTCCTACCCCTCCCCTCCATCTCAAGGACATAGAACATAGCCTCAGCTTCCCTTTTTTTTCCAATATGTGGATACAGCCCAGCCAACGGGAAGTTAATGTGGTCCTGTATTTATTGCTTCCGTGGCCAGCAGACTTACATGCCAGACAGAGAGCCAGGGAGCCCTAACCACATGCTAGCTCTCCCCACAATTCATTGCTCCCTGTCTGCCCTCAGGAGAGGTCAACCTTCCAGGTTAATCAACCTCAAGAGTGATTATCCTGTTTGTCTTCTCTGATGTTATATTTCTCTGTGGTTGGAAATAGGTGACTTGAGGAGTTTATCGGGAACAGTTGTCCTGTGCATGAACCAGTAAGATCAAAGTACTGTTCCACCAACAATCTTCAGTTTCAGAACTCACTGGATTTTTGAACTATTATAAACCATAGCTACTAGTGGGGTTTTGGTGAGTGCAAATTGTAGTGTGTGGTTATTTATCCAGAGTTGGCCAATCCCCTGCTGAGGTCATTGTATTGCTGACACTGTGAATCAGGGGTCTTTGGACAGGGGTCTTCACTCACGCAGCCCTGTTCTTGAGTCCGGAAAGTGCAAGTACCCATTCTGTGTGATCCATCTGGGGCCTAATCAAGGTGCTGAAGCTGGCTGAGGCCATGCAAGGTTCCTCTGACTTTATGCAAAAGGATAATTTGTTGAGATATAAATTTCTATTTCTTTCTTCAGAGTTCTTCCCAATCCCTCAGTTCCAAGAAGCGAGTCAGACCTCTTATGTTCCTTGACTTCTACATAAACTGTGTCATTTGTTTTCCAAAAGCCTGAGATCCCAAGGGGATTACAATAGGAAGTAATGGAGAGAAGTGTATGATTTTGAGAAAGAGGAGAAAAGGTGGAATTTTAAAAGCCATAGAAGAGTTTGGAGGTCAGCAGGCTTCACAGGGAGTGGGGACCTGAGGTTGGATTGGGGAAGGTGACAGAACTTGGGTGGGAAGTTGGCTGCATGGTCACCTAGCTTTGTCAGAAATTCACATGCCCAAAGAAATAGGAGAACCCTCCAAAAGTCTAGCAAGGACAACAGTATCAGTGGTAACAACAGTGGACTAAAGGTGCTACCCATAATATTTTCTAAGTCCCTTGAAATACTTCATGGGATGAGGGGTAGGGGAGGCCAGAAAGTTCCAATATGACTGAGATTAAACTTTGTATTAACCTGGTCATGGGAATTGGACCAATGTTACATTAAATTAGATTTTAAATTAAGTTAGATTTTAGCAAGATACCCTGCTGAGGTGATTTTGTACATATGAGTATGTAGATTCATATTTACTATCATTAAATTTCCAACTTATCTCTGTCTCTTTATTATCTCTTGACGGCTTTTTAAAATATATTGTCTTCCCACTCCTGATACCTATAAATTGACACGTTTTTTATTCTTTACATGTTACATTTTTTCCCTTCACATTTCTTTCTTACCATTCCATTTTACTCTCCTCTTTTCCTGATGAGGAATAATCTCTTCTCAGAAGGTGATTTAGTAGGACAAGAATACAGACAGAGCATTGGAATGCTTGCATGTAACTTCATATAATGCAAAATGCCAAAACAAACAAATCCATTAAACTATATTTGTTTCTACTTGATAGCCTTGGCTAATCTATGTCCTTTACTAGGTAGGGCTCTGGCTTGGGCTGGGATCTGGGAACAGGGATTGGGTGTGAAAGTGGGGAAGCCCTAAGCAGAGTTCTGCTCCTTGCTGCTGAGCTGATAGTGAATGACAGTGGCCAAGTGTAAGTAGGCATGAACAAAGTGCCTTGAACAAGGTCCTCCACAACTGCAACAATACTCTCTAGCTGACACCACCCAGACAATGCTATGTCCTTGGGAGCATAAAAGATGAGGGGTGAACCTTGGTAACTGCATATCGAGCATGTTCAGAGACATAAAGGTGTTCCCAAGATGCCACAGGAAGTTGCCCACAGAGAAGCCTCCAGTAGACCCTTCGGATAGCATTCCAAGTCGTTAATGGGCCATAGTCATCTGGTTGCAAAGTATTGTAAAAGAGAAGCAATACAAAATTGGGGCTTTCCTGATGGTACACCTATTCAGCTTCATTTTAGGCCTTCTCTGCACCTTGCCTTCCCATCCCCCATGGTCTTCCTTCCTGCAAATTTTGCAGGTGTTGTTCCCAAGTGGCTGCAGGTGGGGGCAAATAGCTCTAAGTTTTCATACATGTATAGAGTGATCAGCCCATGGTTTCTTAAAACTCTTGCTTATTTTTTGTTAGATTTATTTATGGCAACTTATTTGCTTTTATTTTTGCTTTGGTAACAATTTCCCTTTAAATTATATTTTTACAGTATTACTATTGTATAAACATGTTATTGACTTTCATCCTTTGTGCTTTCAGTGCTGTAAAGTATCTCTGTTACTTCCTTTAAGGGGAAGATTTTTGTCAGTGTCATTTCCTCTGAGACAGCATCATCCTTTTCATCATCCTTTCCTTATTTATGCTGATGAGTTCACCTTCACAGAGTTCCTCTGGCTGCATGTCTAGAGTTTTTTGAATGGTGGCAGGGTACACATTATTTCCTCAATAACCCCATTGATGAGTGATTCAAATTCACTTTCAGCCTTATCACTTCTCATTATTTTGCTGCACTTTCACAGTTAGTGACCAGTTCCCTCTTTTGAGTATCCATTTCTTAAATGTCATGTGGAATTATCACTAGGAGACAACAAGGCAATGCAACTCCATGCTCTGCTGTCTGTGTGTGCACTTAGTAACATATGCAGTGACTAATCATGGTTAGATTTTGGAAGAAGTACTGTGATTGGGCACTGATCATGATGCTCATCTGTTCTTTATGTACTGATTAGGGAATGTGCTCTTTATGCAATTACTCACAGCTAACATATCATGGCAACTAAAATTTGAACCAAATTGTTGGGAGATGTATGGTTTTTTGAACTAACTAAAACATGGTAACTAAAATTTGTGGCTATTGGAACTGTGCAAAGTGAGGACTACATTGAGTTGACATAGTATGTATTGCTTATGCTTATAAAATTCAGAGCAACAATCAGAGTGTACATTGCAATCTGATTATAAAACCAGCAAAAGAAATAGAAGGAAGAAAATATTATTCACAATAACTGCCCAAAACTTATGATTCTTATAAATAAGCTCACAAAAAGGAACAGGCAAACCTTATATCTAAAACACTGTAAAATTTTAGTGAAACACATAAAGGAAGATATGAATAAATGGAGAATCGTAACTGGACAAAAAGAGTCAATATTCTAAAGGTCTCAATTCTCTCCCAAGTCAATCTATAAGTTTAATGTAAATCCAAAAAAAAAAGTACTAGGAAATTCTGAAATGTTTTCTAATTGTAGAATGAGGAAGGCTTTTTGATGATGATTCTGAATCTACAAATCAGGTCTTGAAGCAGAGTGCTTATAGAGATTACTATTAAATTTTAAAATTTAATTTCTTATGATAAAAAATACTTCAACATTCATTAAGATATAGACACAACTCCAGAACATCTTTGTATTACATGTAACAGAAAAATGGACAATATTTATGATATAGAAAGAGCTCTTAAGAGCAGCAACATGGATAAATCTTAAAATGATTAAGGCAAATGGCAAAAAGCCAGACCAAAAAAAGACTACATACTGTATTATTCCATTTATATAAAATTCTATAATGGATACAAAAATATAGTTACATAGAAGGAATAAGTTCTAGTATTTGATAGAACAGTAGTGAAATTATAGTTAACAATAATTTGTTGTGTATTTTAAAACAGCTAGAAGAAAAGAATTGTAATGTTCCCAACACAAAGAAAAAAGATAAATGTTTGAGGTGATGGATAGCCCAATTACTCTGACTTGATCAATATACATTGTATATATGCTTCAGACTATGACATGTACCCCAAATATATGTACAACTATGATATATCAGTAACAAAATACAAAAATATTCTAGATAATACAAACTAACCTGTAGTGATGAAAAGCAAATCACTGGTTGCCTTGATCCAAGCTGGGATGCAAGAAAGTGGAATGACGAAGAGTAATGACAAAGCTTCTTGGGGTGAGGATATGTTCATTATTTTGATTGTAGTGATGGTTTCACAGGTACATATTATGCCAAAGTTTATCAAATTGTACCCTTTAAATATGTACAGTTTATTATGTGCTCAGTTACACTTCAAAAATCTCAAGAAATCAACTCAAGGCTAAAACCCAATAAAAATAAGCAAAGGATATGCCTAACAAATTCACAAAGGAAGAAAGCAAATGGCCAATAAAATGACAAGAAGACACCTTAATTATCAATCAAGGCAACTTGAAACAATAAGTTTTAAAAATTATCTTTGCTTGTCAGATGAAAAACTTCCAAAAGATTTATAATATCCATTGTTGAGGAGGGTGGGGAGTAACAGGCATACTCATATGTTGCTGTGGGGTTGTGGATTGAAGGGTAATTTGACTGTATCTATCAAAATAAAAGTTGCATATATCTTTTGATACATTTCTAGGAATCTCTCCTATAGAAATAATTACACAAACTAGCAAATATATGTAGAGAGATGTCTACTGCAATATTATATGAAATAATGGTAGCAACAATAAAACCCCCAAACTACATATTAATGGAATTTTAAAAAATTATGGTACCTTCAGACAATAAAATATTATGCAGCTGTTAAACAGAATGGAGTAGATACAAACATATTGAATTGGAACAGTGTCCACAGTTATTCCTAAGTGAAAAAGTAAGATGAAGAGTGATCTTTTTGTTTAAAAAAAAAAAGTTATGCTTGTGTGGATGGGTGCATACTTGCATGTAAACAAAATATTTCACCTGGGGAGTATAAAAGATAGAAATAAAGAGATTTCCAGTTTTTACTTTATATACTTCTAGAGTTTTCAGATTTACATTCTCTTTTTTCTTTATGAAGTTTATGTAAGATTTTATTTATATAAAGCAACATATGTTTTTAAAAAGTGTGCTGATGTCTACAGTTGATACTGCATCTTAACCTATTCCCCTATGGGAGTTTTTGGAACGCTTAGACTCCTATCAGCTCCCTGACATCTGCATGCCATTTGTGTCCCATGTTTTACTTCTGTCCCTTTTCAAATCCTTCAAATTAGACATTATCACCATTATTATCATCATTTTTGCAGTGTTTTAGATTTATCTGTGTTAACCACTTTCATCACCATTGCTTCTTACATTTTAGACCTTCCCTCTCATATAATTTTCCTTCTTCTTGAAGTTAACTTTTACATGTTCCTTATGTGTACATTTGTTGGTGACAAACTAAGTTTCTATTTGTCAAATTAAATAATTTACATATTTTGTTCTCATTCTTGGAGGAAGGTTTTCTGCATACAAAATTTGAGATAGATATGTTCTCTCAGCGCTTTGCAGCTATTCTCCCCCTTTTGATCTTCACTGTTGAGGTCAGAAGTCTACTGGCTATTTGTAGGTATCTGACTTTCCTCTTACTCTGTCTGTATGATCTTCTGTTTGTTTTTTGGTATTCTGCAGTGTGGTGAGATGGATAAAAGTAAATTCTGCCGTGTCACATGGCATGGGTGAGGAACAGGCAGTGCTAGAGAACATTCACAAGCCGAAAGCAGTGAGCAAGAACCTGTGGGTCCCAGTTCTTCCTCTACCCCGTCGAGAGCTGTGCCACTGTGGGACGCGCGGCCAAGTTGAGGTGAAGGGGCACCCCTCTCCTCTCATTTTTTTTATTAGGAAAGTATAAGAATAATCTTTTCAGTGGGCCAACTATAGATTACTTGATGGTAGGGAAATGCTCATTTTGATGTTGACTTAATTTAGATGTTAGCTGTTGACAGGAATTTTCTGGGAAACACAGCTACCTAGCACTTTAGAAGTCTTGGGGCCAGTAAGAAGTTGCAGCAGTTCCCGTTGCGGGTGGAAGGTAGCTCCTGGCCCAAACTAGTTCATTGTCCGGGCAAAGGAGAGAGTCCTGGAATCTCTTTCAGATACTTTCATTGCGGTACCATCATTCCATCCTCTAACTTCAGCTCTCCTCACATACCTGACACAGGAAGACAGAGAGCGAGCAGTTACTTGCTTCTACTCGCACCCCCAAAGTCCTTTATTTTTGGGGTTCGGATATGTCTAATTCTCCAGTTGGGGTTTGTTATTTCCCCTGAGGGGCAAGGGTCCTTTCCTTGTGATGTGGGAGCCCTCGGGGAGCCATTTGTTATTTGGACTCCAAGGGCGACATCTAGAGGCAGAGCCGAGTAGCTGCAGCGCTACCTTCAGTATCTGAATCGTCCTCCCAGCAATCAGCTCAGGTCCTTTCCCGGGTGACCAGGACTGCGGCCAGGGGACACGGGCCACGGGCCACGGGCAGAGACTTCTCCCCCAGTTTCGATCCTTCATTCCCATTTCAGACTGCATTCCGGTCAAACTTGGCCCTCCACTCTGGAAGCAATCAGCAGCGGGGAGTCATGAACTGTCAAGATTTAGCCAAAAGACCCAAAACTAAGTCCGGTAAGAAAAGTGCTCCCGGCTTTGAGCATCAGCAACCCCCTGGAGCGGGAAGGGAGGGCGGAGGAAGCAGACGACCAAGCCCCACACGTGTCCTCTAGTCCAAACAGACACGACCGGGGTAGGAATCCTCTGGCTTTCTGCTAGCGCTGGTTTGCAGGGCGGCACCAGGGTTGGGTGAATGGGGCCAGGGAGAGGCCTAGCTGAGTCACTCTCACCTTCTAGGACTGGGAGGCCATGGATTTGGAGGGCAAGGACAATTGCCTTGCTCGCTAAGGAGAATCGAATTTCGCCATCCCCAGGACCTTCTTGCTATTGTCTTCCGCATGGCTTTCTTCCCTCACTGACTTTCCAAGAGGTCCCCCAGCCCCCCAAAAACTGCCTTAGCTTTTTTCTTTCCCATTTACCCAGCCCCAGAAACTTCTGTGGATCCAGTGAGGGTTTTTTTTTTTTTTTTAAATCAGCCCTCTGCCTTTTTCTTTCTGTACGCTACAGCTGCAGCTGCCTGCAAACACCCAAGGAATTGGGCCCAGAGCCAGAACTCATCACTCTCCTTGACAACCCCTCCACTCAATTGAGGGATTTTCCTAATTTGGCATGCTGTCTCCAGATGGTGCAGCCTCTGGCTCAGGGAAAGCTCACGTCAATACTGTTCAAGAATGGGGAGGGCATGCCTGCCCCCTCCTCTTTGGTCAGTCCAGCAATTTTTCCAGCAATAGTAGGCCCTGCAATTGTTCGATCTTAATCTATGGAGTTCCCGTCCATAGTCCATAGATGCTTCTCTCTAGAGGATGTCCATGATTTTCTGCCAAGAATCAGGTTACACTACTGACCACCTATCCCTTTTCCAGTCTTCCTAGTTTAATCTAGAAGTTTCAGAATCAGCTTTTTACAAAATTCAAAGGCAATTTTGTAAATACATTCAAAGTCTTCAAACTCTATACATAGACATTTCGTCCTAATAATTCCAATTCTAGGATTTTAACCCAAGAAAATAATTGAATACATCAAGATCTATATAGAAACATATTCAGAGAAATTTTTATAAAAGGAAAAATTGAGAATAATTTTAAGGTTTACTTGGAGTTGGATAAATAAATTATCCATGCACCCATGAAAATGAATTCTATGTAACAGCTATGTTGTAGCTATTTTAAATTACAATGCAGATCTGTAGTTACTGAAATTAAAACATATTCACAATTTCCTGTAAGGAGTAAAAGCAATCTACAAAACAGTATATGTAATATGTTCCTGATATGGTTTGAATCTGTGTCCCTGAACAAATCTCACGTCAAATTGTAATCCCCAGTGTTGGAGGTGGGGCCTGGTGGGAGGTGGCTAGATCATGGGGGCAGTTTCTCACGAATGGTTTCACACCATCATGAGATGGTTTATCATTCTGATAAATGGTTTAGCACCTTCTCCTTGGTGCTGTTCTCATGATAGTGAGTGAGTTATCATGTGGCACCTCCTCCCACTTTTACTGCTGCTCCAGCCATGTGAAGACAAACCACTCCTGCTTCGCCTTCTGACATGAGTAAAAGCTCCCTGAGGCCTCCCCAGAAGCAGATGCTGCCATACTCCTTGTACAGCCTGTGGAACCATGAGCCAATTAAACCTCTTTTCCTTACAAATTACCCAGTCTCAGATCTTTCTTTATAGCAATGCGAGGATGGATTAATACAATTCCCAGTACATGTCTCATTTGACTTTCTGCATCATTTAACACTGCTGATTATTCCCTCTTTCTTACATCTTTCTTAGTTTTCATGACACCTCTTTCTTCGTTCCTAATTTTTCTGTGATTTTTCTCTGGCTGCCTAGGCCTTCTGCATCTGATACTCCTCTATTTTTTGCTCACTTCTAAATGTTAATGTTTCTCAGGCTTCCGTACTTTCCTTCTTTTATCTTTTCATTCTATCCATTCTCCTTGAGTGACTTCACTTATTACATGAATTTCACAACCATCTAAATGTTAATGACTCCTAAATCTAAGTGTTTAGCTCAAACGGCTTTCCTGAGCTCCTGAATCATTTAGCTAACTTGGCATCACCATTTGGATGTTTTCCAGGCCCCTCATATTCTACCTGCCTGAATAAGAATTCATTTTCCCTCTCCTAGCATTCCTGACTTCAGTGATGGCCACTGTTCCACTCAGTATCCTGGCAGTCATTGTTGTACTCTGCCTCTTTTTAACCAAGCAAGTTTTATTATACCATCTAAATTGCTCTCAAATCTGTGTATTTCTCCTCATTTTCTCTTCCTGGTGTTGGTTTATCTAACAGACAGATTTATTGCATGAGTAAGGCACTAGCAGAGTATGGGGTTTCAGGTAGCCCTCAGAAATTCCTCACTGGCCAAGACTCTAGGCTGTTTGTCATGTAAGAATTCTATAATACCTTCATCTGAGAAAAAGATGAACATTGATAAACAGATAGCAGAAGACCATAATACTGAAAGACCTACAATGTCCTCTTTCTAAGAAATAATTGATACATTACTGTAAGTGGAAGAAATTAAAACATCAAATGTTCTTCAGAATCTTTTTATCTAACTCAGTCTTGGGAATTTCTGTATACTTGTTACTTTGTCATGTTTGTGATAAGCAGCAGAGGAAGCGCATCTCTAAAAGCCCCAAATAAGAAAGAAGAAACACCGTACTTAGACATTCTTACTGTTGATCAACTCAAATGCAAAAAAGAGGCATTTACTTTGCAGCCTCCTCCCTAGGTAAGCAATGACCAGGTATCTAGAGTTGAACTGTAAACAGACATTATCAGCTACTCAGAGGGCAGGAAAGGAATTCACTTTTAGAATTATGAAATAGTTTCAAAAAAGAAAATTCACACCAGTAGAAAATTGAGAAACCAGTGCATAGATAATATCTAACTGTAAATGAATAAAAATGTTAAAGAAGAAGAAAAGGACATTGTTTCAAAGTCCTTTGTCTGGGCTGGGCATGGTGGCTCATGCCTGTAATCCCAGAATTTTGGGAGGCTGAGGCAGGAAGACTGCTTGAGGCCACGAGTTCAAAATTAGCCTGGGTAACATTGTCTATTAGAAAAATCTTGTATATTTAAAAAAACAAAAAACCTTTTGACTGATTTCTGTTGCTTAAAATTCTGAGTCTTTCAAACCAGATGATTAATTTACACCTTTGCAAGGAGGAGAAAGTCATCTTAATCTTTGTCAAATAATTTCTCTAAAACACCAGGAATCAAGGAAACAAACAAAAATTGAAAGTAATATAATATTTGATATATCAAAAATATATATTTAATGTAAGGAAATATCAGAACATAATTGAGTTTTCTTGCAATTATTTTTATGGCTCAGTATAGTTTTTATTTGAAATACACATGGGGTATAGTAGTATACATCATAATCTTTGTAATATGTGAGTCCTTAATGTGACCCTACTTCTGCCATTTCCTATTTGAATTCCTTATAAATTCTAAACCAGTTTACCAAGTAAGAGATTTTAAAGGCCTCTGTGTTTCCAATTCTGTTGGTTTCAATGTTTTCGATACTGTAATGTTTCCAAGATGCAAATACCCATGCTTAAAATCCTTCAATGGTTCCTCGTGATCTTTATATCGTGTCTAAACTCTGTGTCATGGCACACAAGACTGTTAATGGCCAGGACACCCTTACCTCCCCAGTTTTCTTTTTTTTTTTTTAACATTCTTTTTCAGTCTTATTCCATCCTGTTTTCTCTACCTTGTACCCAACGCTTGGGCTCTGCTGAAACCCCCACAGGTATCCCAATGTTTTCATGCTCTTTCTAAGCACTGAAACTTTGCACATTATTCTCTCATTCAGTAACTCCTACATATATTTCATTATTCATAATAGATATCATTTCCTCTAGGAAGTTTTCTATGATCTATGCATTTGGTTCCATGTTCCAGCATCAGCATTTTTGTGTCAGTTCTCCAAACCTCAGTTCCCACAGGGCAACAAAATAAAGACGATGACAGTTGCACGTGCAGTGGATTTTGTTACAAGAGAAAAAACCTTGAGTTTGAAGAACCTGAAACTTTTACAGTGGGCAGTAAACATGCCTGCTCTTGGCTTATGTGGTAGACATTATCTTTACCATACTGGACAGAAATGTGTCTCTGCTCCCTTTTCTCCAGAGGGAAACACTATCTCTAGCTTCCAAAACTGTTTGGTAGATAAATATCCTGGAAGACACAGTCCTAAAGAAAGGGCAGTCCATGGCTTACTCATAAGACATGCAGAAATCTGAGAGACCCTGGGAGCAATGTCTCACAACAGTATTTGAAAGGTAGAGTCAGGACTTATGAGAGATTTGTGAGGTACTGAGCAAAAAGAGAAACATAAGACTTCAAAATATTTTGGCCTGAACTACTGGAAAAATGAAGTGCCAATTTAATGAGATGGAAAGGCTATAGGAACGTCAGGGTAAGAATTAAAGCTTCGTTTTGGTAAAGTTAATGAATCAATAAAATAATAATTATAATAATATTTATTGGGCATTTGCCATTTGCTGGGCATCAGGTTAAACACATCACATACATTCACTCAACACATACTAACTGAGCTCCTTATATGTACTAGTCACTATTTTGTGGGTAAGGATACGGCATTGAACAAAGTCAGCAAAAATCACTGTCTTCACTTGTGGTGTTTGTATTTTAATGAAGGATAGTCAGACTGTTGTGGAAATTCAATATGGGCAGAGATAATCTCTTCCTGGAAATACAGAGATGTCAGGCTTGTGAGGTAGATATTATTTTTTTCCCCTTACCCACAACTTTACAAATGAGGAAACCAAGGCCTAAAGTCACAGTTAAGAACTGTCAAAACCAAGATCCTAACCCACGCCTATTGAAGTCTAGATCCTGTGCTTTATTATTTATCTTTTGAATAAAAATGTTTTCATGAATATTTACTGGTAGAAGTGAACATGTCTTTTAAGAAATGTTAAATTAGCCTGTCTGATAAATTTTTCTTTGGAAATTCAATGTTGAAAGTTTAAAAAGAAGTAATATAAAAATAATTGATCTGGCTGTTGCAGTGGAAAAGTTAACTGAATTGCTTTTCAACCTAATATTGATTTAATTTCACTGTGATATTGAATTTTCTTATATTTCATTATATAAATCACTTTTGAATATAGTTTTATTACTTTTTTTATTACTTTCTCTTTCTATTATGGTATAATTTTTAAAAATCTTTTTCATTGAAAATAAATGAAATAAATTTGAGTTGAGGCAAATTTCAAAATATTTGTCCTAGTCAATGTAATATTATATAAGACTTCTAATATATGTTACTAGCTCTCAGGGAATACGAAGCATTGGAGACTGTGGTCCTGCACTATAAAGTCAATGCTTGGACCTACTTTTTGATCATTTGTTAAACAAAGAAAATGTTTTATAAAAAAAATTTGAGAGGGGGCAGAGCAAGATGGCCAAATAGGAACAGCTCCAGTCTCCAGCTCCCAGCATGAGCAACACAGAAGACAGGTGATTTCTGCATTTTCAACTGAGGTACCGGGTTCATCTCACTAGGGAGTGCCGGACAATCGGTGCTGGTCAGCTGCTGCAGGCCGACCAGCGAGAGCTGAAGCAGGGCCAGGCATCACCTCACCTGGGAAGCACAAGGGGGAAGGGAATCCCTTTTCCTAGCCAGGGGAACTGAGACACACAACACCTGGAAAATCGGGTAACTCCCACCCCAATACTGTGCTTTACCAAGGGTCTTAGCAAATGGTACACCAGGAGATTATATCCCACACCTGGCCAGGAGGGTCCCACGCCCACAGAGCCTCCCTCATTGCTAGCACAGCTGTCTGCCATCTAACTGCAAGGCAGCAGCGAGGCTGGGGGAGGGGCGCCCGCCATTGCTGAGGCTTAAGTAGGTAAACAAAGCCACTGGGAAGCTCGAACTGGGTGGAGCCCACCACAGCTCAAAGAGGCCTGCCTGTCTCTGTAGACTCCACCTCTGGGGACAGGGCACAGCTAAACAACAACAAAAAAAGCAGCAGAAACCTCTGCAGACGCAAACGACCCTGTCTGACAGCTTTGAAGAGAGTAGTGGATCTCCCAACATGGAGGTTGAGATCTGAGAATGGACAGACTGCCTGCTCAAGTGGGTCCCTGACCTCTGAGTAGCCTAACTGGTAGACATCCCCCATTAGGGGCAGACTGACATCCCATACCTCACATGGCAGGGTATACCCCTGAGACGAAGCTTCCAAAGCAAGACTCAGACAGGTACACTCGCTGTTCAGCAATATTCTATATTCTGTAGCCTCTGCTGCTGATACCCAGGCAAACAGGGTCTGGAGTGGACCTCAAGCAATCTCCAACAGACCTACAGCTGAGGGTCCTGACTGTTAGAAGGAAAACTAACAAACAGGAAGGACACCCACACCAAAACCCCATCGGTACGTCACCATCATCAAAGACCAAAGGCAGATAAAACCACAAAGATGGGGAAAAAGCAGGGCAGAAAAGCTGGAAATTCAAAAAATAAGAGCGCATCTCCCCCTGCAAAGGAACGCAGCTCATTGCCAGCAACGGATCAAAGCTTGACGGAGAATGACTTTGACGAGTTGGGAGAAGAAGGCTTCAGTCCATCAAACTTCTCAGAGCTAAAGGAGGAATTATGTACCCAGCGCAAAGAAACTAAAAATCTTGAAGAAAGAATGGAAGAATGGATAACTAAAATAATCAATGCAGAGAAGGCCATAAATGAACTGACAGAGATAAAAACCATGACACGAGAAATAAGTGACAAATGCACAAGCTTCAGTAACTGACTCGATCAGCTGGAAGAAAGAGTATCAGCGATTGAGGATCAAATGAATGAAATGAAGCGAGAAGAGAAGTCTAAAGAAAAAAGAGGAAAAAGAGATGAACAGAGCCTTCAAAAAGTATGGGATTATGTGAAAAGACCAAATCTACATCTGATTGGGGTGCCTGAAAGTGAGGGGGAAAATGGAACCAAGTTGGAAAACACTGTGCAGGATATTATCCAGGAGAACTTCCACAACCTAGTAAGGCAGGCTAACATTCAAATTCAGGAAATACAGAGAACGCCACAAGGATACTCCTCGAGAAGAGCAACTCCAAGACACATAATTGCCAGATTCACCAAAGTTGAAATGAAGGAAAAAATCTTAAGGGCAGCCAGAGAGAAAGGTTTGGTTACCCACAAAGGGAAGCCCATCAGACTAACAGCAGATCTCTCAGCAGAAACTCTACAAGGCGGAAGAGAGTGGGGGCCAATATTCAACATTCTTAAAGAAAAGAATTTTCAACCCAGAATTTCATATCCAGCCAAACTAAGTTTCATAAGTGAAGGAGAAATAAATCCTTTACAGATAAGCAAATGCTTAGAGATTTTGTCACCACCAGGCCTGCCTTACAAGAGACCCTGAAGGAAGCACTAAACATGGAAAGGAACAACCGGTACCAGCCATTGCAAAAACATGCCAAAATGCAAGGACCATCGATGCTAGGAAGAAACTGCATCAACTAACGAGCAAAATAACCAGTTAACATCATAATGACAGGATCAAGTTAACACATAACAATATTAACCTTAAATGTAAATGGACTAAATGCTCCAATTAAAAGACACAGACTGGCAAACTGGATAAAGAGTCAAGACCCATCAGTTTGCTGTATTCAGGAGACCCATCTCACATGCAGAGACACACATAGGCTCAAAATAAAGGGATGGAGGAAGATCTACCAAGCAAATGGAGAACAAAAAAAAGCAGGGGTTGCAATCCTAGTCTCTGATAAAACAGACTTTAAACCATCAAAGATCAAAAGAGACAAAGAAGGCCATTACATAATGGTAAAGGGATCAATTCAACAGGAAGAGCTAACTATCCTAAATATATATGCACCCAATACAGGAGCACCCAGCTTCATAAAGCAAGTCGTTAGAGACTTACAAAGAGACTTAGACTCCCATACAATAATAATGGGAGACTTCAACACTCCACTGTCAATATTAGACAGATCAACGAGACAGAAAGTTAACAAGGATATCCAGGAATTGAACTCATCTCTGCAGCAAGCAGACCTAATAGACATCTACAGAACTCTCCACCCCAAATCAACAGAATATACATTCTTCTCAGCACCACATCACACTTATTCCAAAATTGACCACACAGTTGGAAGTAAAACACTCCTCAGCAAATGTACAAGAACAGAAATTATAACAAACTGTCTCTCAGACCACAGTGTAATCAAACTAGAACTCAGGACTAAGAAACTCAATCAAAACCACTCACCTACATGGAAACTGAACAACCTGCTCCTGAATGACTACTGGGTACACAACGAAATGAAGGCAGAAATAAAGATGTTCTTTGAAACCAATGAGAACAAAGATACAAGACACCAGAATCTCTAGGACACATTTAAAGTAGTGTGTAGAGGGAAATTTATAGCACTAAATGCCCGCAAGAGAAAGCAGGAAAGATCTAAAATTGACACTCTAACATCACAATTAAAAGAACTAGAGAAGCAAGAGCAAACACATTCAAAAGCTAGCAGAAGGCAAGAAATAACTAAGATCAGAGCAGAACTGAAGGGGATAGAGACATAAAAACCCCTCAAAAAATCAGTGAATCCAAGAGCTGGCTTTTTGAAAAGATCAACAAAATTGATAGACTGCTAGCAAGACTAATAAAGAAGAAAAGAGAGAAGAATCAAATAGATGCAATAAAAAATGATAAAGGGGGTATCACCACTGACCCCACAGAAATACAAATTACCATCAGAGAATACTATAAACACCTCTATGCAAATAAACTAGAAAATCTAGAAGAAATGGATAATTTCCTGGACACTTACACTCTTCCAAGACTAAACCAGGAAGAAGTTGAATCCCTGAATAGACCAATAGTAGGCTCTGAAATTGAGACAATAATTAATAGCCTACCAACCAAAAAAAGTCCAGGACCAGATGGATTCACAGCTGAATTCTACCAGAGGTACAAGGAGGAGCTGGTACCATTCCTTCTGAAACTATTCCAATCAATAGAAAAAGAGGGAATCCTCCCTAACTCATTTTATGAGGCCAACATCATCCTGATACCAAAGCCTGGCAGAGATACAACACAAAAAGAGAATTTTAGACCAATATCCCTGATGAACATTGATGCAAAAATCCTCAATAAAATACTGGCAAACCGAATCCAGCAGCACATCAAAAAGCTTATCCACCATGATCAAGTGGGCTTCATCCCTGGGATGCAAGGCTGGTTCAACATACACAAATCAATAAACGTAATCCAGCATATAAACAGAACCAAAGACAAAAACCACATGATTATCTCAATAGATGCAGAAAAGGCCTTTGACAAAATTCAACAGCCCTTCATGCTAAAAACTCTCAATAAATTCGGTATTGATGGAACGTATCTCAAAACAATAAGAGCTATTTATGACAAACCCACAGCCAATATCATACTGAATGGGCAAAAACTGAAAGCATTCCCTTTGAAAACTGGACAAGACAGGGATGCCCTCTCTCACCACTCCTATTCAATATAGTGATGGAAGTTCTGGCTAGGGCAATCAGGCAAGAGAAAGAAATCAAGGGTATTCAGTTAGGAAAAGAAGAAGTCAAATTTTCCCTGTTTGCAGATGACATGATTGTTTATTTAGAAAACCCCATCATCTCAGCCCAAAATCTCCTTAAGCTGATAAGCAACTTCAGTAAAGTCTCAGGATACAAAATTAATGTACAAAAATCACAAGGATTCTTACACTCCAGTAACAGACAAACAGAGAGCCAAATCATGAATGAAATTCAATTCACAATTGCTTCAAAGAGAATAAAATACCTAGGAATCCAACTTACAAGGGATGTAAAGGACCTCTTCAAGGAGAATTACAAACACCCCTCCCCCCTCCCCATAATAGGCCCCGGTGTGTGATGTTCCTCTTCCCGAGTCCAAGTGATCTCATTGTTCAGTTCCCACCTATGAGTGAGAACATGCGGTGTTTGGTTTTCTGGTCTTGTGATAGTTTGCTGAGAATGATGGTTTCCAACTGCATCCATGTCCCTACAAAGGACACGAACTCCTCCTTTTTTATGGCTGCATAGTATTCCATGGTGTATATGTGCCACATTTTCTTAATCCAGTCTGTCACTGATGGACATTTGGGTTGATTCCAAGTCTTTGCTATTGTGAATAGTGCCGCAATGAACATACGTGCGCATGTGTCTTTATAGTAGCATGATTTATAATCCTTTGGGTATATACCCAGTAATGGAATGGCTGGGTCATATGGTACTTCTAGTTCTAGATCCTTGAGGAATCGCCACACTGTTTTCCACAATGGTTGAACTAGTTTACAGTCCCATCAACAGTGTAAAAGTGTTCCTATTTCTCCACATCCTCTCCAGCACCTGTTGTTTCCTGACTTTTAATGATTGCCATTCTAACTGGTGTGAGATGGTATCTCATTGTGGTTTTGATTTGCATTTCTCTGAAGGCCAGTGACGACGAGCTTTTTTCATGTATTTGTTGGCTGCATAAATATATCCTTTTGAGAGTTATCTACCTGGGAAATGGGGACACTTTCAACACTCATATTTAGGCTGGACTCTTTAAAGAAGGTAAAGTAGGTGACAACTTGTGCAGTGTGATTGGAAGTGAATCAGAAAGATCCATCTCCCTATTGCTGCCTACCAAAATATATAAAACACTTTCAGCATCCAGGAACAGGACCCAAATTTCACCTTTATAGATGTATCCCTTTTCTTTCTACCCGATTCCAACAAATAAAAAACTAAAGACTGAAAAAAAAAAATGGGCAGCTATTTATGGTAAAATTCTAGAATAATATGATCAGGAACATAAGAAGCATTATATTTTAGGTGAAATGTAATAAAAAGAAGAGAGATAAGTAATTGTGGAAAAGGGATTATTTATACATTTATTCAACCTCTCATTTATTCTGTGTTTATATTTCTATTTATTAAGGCTTTGCATTTACGGCGCTCAGTAAGCTTCTAATTACATCTTCATTGTCTGTCTTCCCCACTGGATTGTAAACTTCATGAGAACTGTTACCATATGTCTCTTGGTCACAGTCTGGCACTCTAGCATAACAGGTCCTCAGTAAATGTTAGATTAGCCAGACATGGTGGCATATGCCTGTAGCCTCAGTTACTTGGGAGGTTGAGGCAGGAGGATCACTTGAGCCCAGGAATTTGAGGCCATAATGTGTTATGACTGCACCAGTGAACAGCTGCTGCACTTTAGCCTGGGTGACAGAGACCCTCCCTGTCTCTAAAAAAAATTTAAAAACATCTCAAAAAAACAAAAGCTAGAGTCATGAATGAAGGAATTAATAAATGACTGGGTATTTTAATCTCATTGGTACCTAAAAAACACAAGCAGAAATAGCCATAATACAAGATTGAGATTTTTTAGGTGCTATAACAAATGCAAATAATCAATCTATGGGCTGCGAAAATTAGGGGAGTTTTATAGCATTGGAGCTGGAACTAAACTATATAGGTAGATGTCTTAGGTTTGGTTTCCTATAAGAGGTAGCCTGAGTCAGTGATGAAAGCTCTCATATGAAAGGTTCAAACTCAGGACAGAAGGTGAATAAAAAGAAAAATGAGACAAGAGAAGATATGTGAGCTTGGAATTTAAAAATATCTAGTTGAGTTCTACTATTATCTAGAGTGTAATAATCTAGAAAGAGCATCGCTCCTACTCCAAGAAGAAAAGCTAGATAAACTAAAAATTCGTAGTTCTTTTTTAACCCATCAGAGCGCTAAAATGGCAAGGAGGCCGGGAGCGGTGGCTCACGTCTGTAATCCCAGCACTTTGGTAGGCCGAGGAGGGAGGATCACTTGAAGTCAGGAGTTCAAGACCAGACTGGCCAACATGGTGAAACCGTGTCTCTACGAAAAGTACAAAAATTAGCCAGGAATGGTGGCATATGCCTGTAATCCCAGCTACTCAGGAGGCTAAGACAGGGGAATTGCTTGAACCCAGGAGGCGGAAGTTGCAGTGAGCCAAGATTGCACCACTGCACTCCAGCCTGGGTGACACAGTGAGTCTCTATCTCAAAAAATAACTATAACAATAACAATAAAATGACAAGAAAACCAAGTAGCCTAAAATCTAGGCAAAGACAGGCTCCCGCAAGGAGAGATGAGGCATGAGTGCTGAGTCACTGATGGCAGAATATTGGAGGAAAAAAGGCAGCTGCCATACAAGCAGGCAAAAACATTTGGCTAAAATTTTTAATGATTTGGTAAAGGCCTACTGTGGCTAGCATGGCGCCACAGACATAAAGGGAGTTCATACTCATTCACATGCTCATCTCCATGAACCTTCACTGGATACTCACAAAAAAGATTGAGGGCAGAGCAGGAGAAAGCCTCCCTCAGATGTGTAAGCCTGGAGGAAGAGGAGTGGTGACCTCTCCTTTGGGAAACGAATGAGGGGAAAATGCTGGAAATTGGGAAATGAATAAAGCCCTGCTTTGACCCTTATCCTTTATAAAACAAAGTCCTAAGCCTTTGGCAGAAAGGCAGCAAACCCTGTCATCACCCAGCTCCCACCCTAAGGATAAGGAAACACACAGAAATTTGAAGCTGAAAGTAACCATAGCAACAAGAAGCCCCAGATGCAGCTCACTCAGAACTACTTTGACTTGATGCAGTCACACATTAATACCCACTTGAGTATTTCAAATTTGAAACCCTGAGGACATGCCCATTGGAGAATTTCTGATTTCAGATTTTTAGATTTGGGATGCTCAGCCAGTAAGGATAATGCAAATATTCAAAAATCTGAAAAAATCCAAAATCTGAAACACTTCTGCTCCCAATCATTTCAGATAAGGAGTATTCAACATGTATTTACCACCATCTCTACTGTTCTACACATGATGTATAGCATTCAATAAAAACTTATAAGACATAAAATTTTTTTAAGACTACAAAAAAGCCTCTGACAAAGACAAAGCAATCAACAGAATGAGACTCAGTTGATCCAGATGTCTGAGCCATTAGACAGATAATTTTAAATAACTTTTATTAATGTGTTAAAGAATCTGTGCCAGGTGCAGTGGCTTACGACTATGATCCCAGCACTTTGGGAGGCCGAGGCAGACACATCACTTGAGGCCAGGAATTCAAGACCAGCCTAGCCAACATGGTGAAACTCCATCTCTACTAAAAATACAAAAATCTTTCTGGGCGTTGTGGCATGTGCCTGTAGTCCCAGCTACTTGGGAGGCCGAGGCAGAAGAATCACCTGAACCCAGGAGGTGGAGGTCATAGGGAGCCAGGATGACACCACCACACTCCAGAGTGAGACTCTGTCTCAAGAAAAGAAAAGAAAACAAAACAAAACAAAACAAAAGGAAGAAAAGGTAGAAATGAACAGATGGGAATTTTACTGGAGATAGAAACTACAGAAAAGAGTGAGATAGAAATGCTAGAAATAAAAAATATTGTAGCAGAGATGGTAAATGCCTCGGATGGGTTCATCAGTAGATTTAACAAAGCTGAAGAAACAATCAGAGAATCTTAATATAAGTCAACATAAATTACCCAAACTGAAACAGAGAGAATAGAGTGTGGAGGGGTGGGATAGTAATATCAGAACAGAACATATAAATACTGTGGGACATCAACAAGTGGTCTAACATACTTGCAGTTGGAATTTCAAAAGAGAATAGAGAGAAAGGGGCAGAACTATTTGAAGAGATCATGGCTACAATTTTTTTTTAAATAATGAAAGAATCAAATTACAGACCTAAACATCTCAGAGAACACCCAAACAGGAAAACAGAAAAAGTAAAAAATAATACACCTATACCCATCACATTCAAACTATTGAAGACAAATAAACAGAAAATCTTGAAGATGTCCACAGGAGAAGACAATGTAATGTCAATTTCAAATGTTGCAAAAAAAAAAATCCATCCTCACCCAGATTTATATACTCAGCTAAAATATCTTCTAGAAATAAAGGTGAAAAAAAAGATGAGAGAATTTGTAAACAACAGCTCTGCCTTAAAAGAAATATTACAATTCTTCAACTAGAAGGAAAATGATACTAGGCAAAGATCTGGATCTATAAAAAGAAATAAAAAATTTCCAGAAATGATTAAATGAATGTTAATATAAAAGCCTTAGCCTCATTTATTTACTAATTTTAATTTTCTTTTCTCTTTTATTTTTTTTCTTTTGAGACAAGGTCTCGCTCTGTCATCCAATGACAGCTCACTGCAGTGTCAACCTCCCTGGCTCAAGTGATCCTCCCACCTTAGATCCTCCAAGTAGCTGGGACTACAGGTGCACACCACCATGCCTGGCTAATTATTTTATTTTATTTTTTGTAGAGTTGGGGTCTCTCCATGTTGCCCAATCTGGTCTTAAACTGCTGGGTTCAAGTGATCTTCCCTCCTCAGCCTCCCAAAGTGCCAGGATTACAAGCATGAACGACTGTGCCCAGTCCCTGTTTTATTTTTTATTTTAGGCATACTAAAATATATTTATCTAAATCTGTACAGTTCAATACACTAGCCACTAACAAAAGGTAGCAATATAATGTAAACTAATTAACAATTTAAAAATAAAAGCTGGCTGGGTGCAGTGGCTCAAGCCTGTAATCCCAGCACTTTGGGAGGCCGAGACGGGCAGATCNGCCTGTAGTCCCAGCTACTCGGGAGGCTGAGGCAGGAGAATGGCATAAACCTGGGAGGCGGAGCTTGCAGTGAGCTGAGATCTGGCCACTGCACTCCAGCCTGGGCAACAGAGCGAGACTCCGTCTCAAAAATAAATAAACAAATACATAAAAATAACAATAAAAGCTAAAATTTCAGTCCATTGTTATAACTAGCCACATTTCAAGAGTTCAACAGCCACATGTGGCCAGTGAATACTGTATTGGACAAAACAGAAAGCTTTATTGCACAGCACTGGTCTAGTAGCAACATATTTTGGGTTTATATAAGATGATAAGATGTAAAAGATGTGACAAAAAAAGCACAAAAGATTGGGGTGAGAATTGAAAGTACTGTTGTAAGGTTCTTACAGTAGTCTTGAAGCAGTTTAATATGTTTAAAGGTAGATGGTGGTTAATTAAACGTATGTATTATAAACTGTAGGGCAAACATGGTAACAACTTTAAAAACTGGCATAATAAGCCCAAAGCAGAGGCAAAATGTAATTTTTAAAAATACTGAAGTAACCTAAAAGCAAGGAGCAAAAAAGAGAAAAAAGGAAGAAATACAGATGAAACAAATAGGAAACAACAAGTAAGAGGATAGATTTCAGTTCAACTATATCAATAATTAAGACAATATAAATCATCTAAAGACACAAATTGAAATACAGAAATTGTCAGACAAGATAAATAAGAATAAATAAGAAAGTTCTCACTGCAGCTGTCCCTTGGTATCCGTAGGGGATTGGCTCCCACAGACCATAAGGATACCAAAGAATGTGAATGTTTAAGTTTCTTATATAAAATGTCTATAGTATTTGCATAAAACCTATGCATGCCATCCTGTACACTGTATAAATCATCTCTAGATTACTTATAATACCNTTTTTTTTTTGAGACTGAGTCTGGCTCTGTCGCCCAGGCTGGAGTGCAGTGGCCGGATCTCAGCTCACTGCAAGCTCCGCCTCCCGGGTTCACGCCATTCTCCTGCCTCAGCCTCCCGAGTAGCTGGGACCACAGGCGCCCGCCACTTCGCCCGGCTAGTTTTTGTATTTTTTAGTAGAGACGGGGTTTCACCGTGTTAGCCAGGATGGTCTCGATCTCCTGACCTCGTGATCCGCCCGTCTCGGCCTCCCAAAGTGCTGGGATTACAGGCTTGAGCCACCGCGCCCGGCCTTAAGTTTCTTATATAAAATGTCTATAGTATTTGCATAAAACCTATGCATGCCATCCTGTACACTGTATAAATCATCTCTAGATTACTTATAATACCTAAAACAATATAAATGCTATGTAAGTAGTTGTTATACTGTATTACTTTTATTTGTATTATTTGTATTGTTGTATTGTTCCATATTTTTTTCTAATATTTTTTGATCCTGTTAGTTGAATTCATGCATGTGAAACGACAGATACAAAAGGCCAACTGTATACACTGCCTACAAGAAACCCATTTTAAAATAGAATACAGGTAGGCTAAAAGTAGCAGGATAAGTATACGAAATGTCTGGAATTCTGCTAATTGCCAGTGGGAATGTGAAATAGTACAGCCACTCTGGAAAACAGTTTGGCAATTTCTTATGAGCTTACACATATATTTATCATATGACCCAGCAATCCCTCTCCTATATTTTACTTAAGTGAAATGAAATACCTATGTTTGAAACTGCCCTGGCAAAAATTTTAATAGAGAAATCTAACCTAACTGATTCTATCTTGTGTCTAACCTATAAGCTTCCCTTGTTTGTTCCTGAGTATAGGCCCAGCTAAATATGGGAGGAATCTATAATAATTGTCCCTTCCCAAAACTAACTCCCTTATTGGAGTCAGGGACTGAAACTGCCTTTGTAAAACTAACAAATTAGCCACAAGCTTAGAATTATGATTCAAGAGTCAGGTAGCCAGAGGTCACAAGATTTGTAAACTTAATTTCTCCTATAGATAACACTACTATTGTGAACCCTAAGACTGGTGTTTGAGGTACTTCTCAGACCCTGCATTCTGATGGACCAGCTGGCACCATCCGGACTGGTAACCCATACCAAGAAACTGGCTCATCTGGCCTTGTGACTACCAGGCAGGAACTGACTCAGCAAAACGAGACAGCTTTGACCCCCTATGATTTCATCCTTGACCCAATAAAGCAGCATTCCCCATTTTCTAGCCCAAACTATCCTTGAAAAACCCTAGCCTCCAAATTTTCAGGGAGGTTGATTTGAGTAATAACTCCCATCTTTCTGCTTGGCTGGCCCTGCAATTATTAACCTCTTTCTCTATTGCAATACCACTGTCTCAGCTCTCAGTAAATTGGCTCTGTCTGTGCAGTGGACAAGAAGAATCTGTCAGGCGATTACTACACATACACCCACACCCACACACACACACACACACACCCCGTTCATGATTGTTTATAGTGACTCTATTCATAATGTTAAAATCTTGATGTAAACAAAGTGTCCTTAACCTGGAGAATAAACTATGATGCAGCTATGTAATGGATTTTTGCTCATCAATAAAAAGGAATGAACTGATAATACATGCAATAACATGAATAAATTTCAAATGTGTTATGCTTAGAAAAAGAAGTAAACTCAAAAGTTTGCATATGATATGATTTCATTTGTATGACATTCTGGAAAGGTAAAACCACAAGAAAAGAAATCAGTGTTTGCCAGATTCTGGGGGAAGGGGAAGAGGCTGCCTACAGAGGAGTGCAGGGGAATTTTGTGGGTAATGAAATTGTTCTATATATTGATTTTGGTAGTGATGACAAGACTGTGTATGTTTATAAAAACTCAGAACTATACACTAAAAAGAGAAAATATGTACTATGCCTCAATAAATCTGAATTTTTAAAAAAATATGTATTAGGGTTCTGCAGTGAAACAAAACCAATAGGATATGTATATATAAATAAATGAGAGGGACTAGTCAGCCTGCCTTCATGGTAATTGCAAAAGGCGGGGCCCAGCACTCTTTCATGAACCTGATTTGGGTTCTAGAGGCAGAACTGGCAGATTAAAATGGAGCCTAAAGGTGTAGGTGGACAAAAATACAAGCCCTCATAATGACCCTTTGTGTAGGGAGGGGGTATCTGTTTTATTCACTGCTCTACCTGAACCCTGAGAACATTTCAGAGAAAGTAGGTACTCAATTCATTTCATTTCATGAATAATTTATTCAATTTGGATGTAGGTGGGGTCGTGTAAGAAAGTGACTGTAGAAGTGAAGGCTTGAAAGTGAGAAAGCACAGATGTACTGGAGACACAAGTAAAGCAGTCACAGATTGATGATGGTTTTCCGTGTTTTCTAAATGGATTTCACAGAAATAGAATTGGATTAATCAGTACTATTGGTCATAACACACTATCATCATTATTCTATGCACAACCCTCCTTTATTTTAATTAATTAAATTTGAGGAATTTTATTAAGGTATAATTAGCATACCTTAATAACTTAATTTGATATGTTTTGACATATATATGTTTCCATGAAACTATGACATCAAGATAATGACTATAACCATTGTATTTATATCCTAGGGTTGCTATAAAAAAGTACTACAAACTAGTTGGCTTAAAACAACAGAATGTATTCTCTATCAGTTCTGAAGGCTAGAAGCTCAAAATCAGGGTGTCAGCAAGAGAGAGTCCTTCTGAGGGTCTTGAGGGACAATCTGTTCCATGTGCCTCTACTAGCTTCTGGTGAAGACCTGTGATCCTACATGTTCTCTGGTTTGCAGATGCATTGCTCCAGTCTCTACCTCCATCTTCCCTTGGCATTCTCCCCATGTCTGTGTCTTCACATGGCCTTTTCTTATAAGGACAACAGTAATATTGGAATAGGGCTTATCCTAATGACCTGATCTTGACTTGATTAAATTTGCAAAGACCCTATTTCCAAATAAGGCCACACTGACAGCTTCTAGGAGTTAGAATCTCAGTGAATTTTGGGAGGAGGAAGGACATAATTCAACCTATAATATCCACCACTCCCCAGATTTCCTCACTCTGCTTTATAATACCTCCTTTCTGACCCACCTCCTTATTACCCGACAACCACTATCACTTCTTTTAACTACTACCTTACTACTTCTTTAACTGTAGTTTATTTTTTCTAGAATTTTATAAAAATAGAAGGATATAGTACATACTTTTTTGTGGGAGTAGGGACTCTGGCTTATTTCATTTAGCATAATTATTTGTGAGATTTATCCATGGTATTGCATATACTGAGTCCTTTATATTGCTGAAAAATATTTGTATGAATATCCCACAATTTTTAAATCTAGTTACTTCTTGATGGAATTTGTTTCCAATTTTTGGATTTCAAATAAACCACTGAATAGTAGTGTCTAAGTATTTGCATGAACACGTTTTCTTAGGTAAACATCTGGGAGTAGAATGACTGGGTCATATGGTAGGTGTCTGCTTAAATTTTAAGAAATTGTCATACTGTTTTTCGAAATGGCTTACCATTTTACATTCCTAGCAACAGTGTATGAAGGTTTCAGTTGCTCCACACCCTTGCCAACACTTCAGAATGGTCTTTTTAATTTCAGGCTAGATTCTAACAGGTGTGTAGTAGTATCTTATTGTGGTTTTAATTTGTATTGTCCTAATTACCAAAGATGTTGAACATTTTTTTATGTGCTTAGTTGCAGTCAGTATATCGTTTTTCAGTTAAGTGCTTGTTCAAATCTTTAGTCTATTTTTATTTTGTAAAATTCACGTTACTTATTTATTTTTTCTGAGACAGGGTCTTGCTCTGTTGCCCAGGCTGGAGTGCAGTGGTGCTATCATGGCTCACTGCAACCTCGACCTCCTGGTCTCAAGTGATCCACCTACCTTAGCCTCCTGAGTAGCTGCGACCACATGTACAAGCCACCATGGCTACTTTTGCATTTTTTGTAGAGACGGGGTTTCACCATGTTGCCCAGGCTGGTCTCAAACTCCTAAGCTCAAGCAATTCGCCTGCATTGGCATCCCAAAGTGTTGGGATTACATGTGTGAGCCACTTCCCCTGGCCGAGCCTATTTTTAAATTGTCATTTTCTGCCAAAAAAAAGGAGAGAGAGAGAGAGCACACTAAGATTTTGACTGGGATTGTGCTGAATCAACACATCAGTTTGGGGTAAAAGTGACAAATTTTAACAAAATTGAGTCTGAGTCTTAAACACAGTACCTCTATATTTTAAAATATTGTCTTCTTTAATGTCTCAGTAATATTTTGTAGTTTTCAGTGTGCAAGTAAAGTCTTACATGTGTCAGATTTATTCTTCAGTATTTAATAATTTTTGATGCTATTGAAATTGTGCTGTTATTTTAAATTTCAATTTCCAATTGCTTATTGCTAGTACTTAGAAATACTATTTTTTCTATGTTAATCTTGCATCTTGAAACCTTGCAAAGCTTACTTATCAGTTCTAGTAACTATTTTGTAGAATCCATCAGATTTTCTACATAACAATCATGTTGTCTGCAAATAAATTCTTTTTTTTTTCTTTTTCAAATCTGGGTGCATTTAATTTCTTTTTCTTATTGCACTGGTTACAAACTCCAGTACAATGTTGCACAGAGGGGTGAGAACAGACACCCTTGCCTTGTTCCTGAATGTGGGGGGGAATGCATTAGTATTTCACTATTAATTATGATATTAGCTATAGTTTTTTATAGATGCTCTTTATCCAGTTGAGAAAATGCCCTTTATTCCCTAGTCCTAGTTAATTACTTTTAAATAATTCCATGAAATCCATGAAATAAACACCCATGAATAATTTCATTTAGATCACTGGCTCAACTACCTATATATTACCTATATGTATATATTTCTGTGTCTCCTCCTCTGGGCCCTTCTCTCTCCAGCTACAGATCCCATTTTTACTGGACTTCTCTGGTTGTTTTGCAGACACTTCAAATTTAATATAACAAACTCCCTTTGGTCATTTCTTATCCCATAAAGACAAAACTAAATCTATAAACCTGCTCCTTATTTTTCCATCTGGCTTTTCATCTGTATTCCTCATTTTTTCACTAGTGGCAAAACCTAAAATCACCTATGTCAGAAATCTAAATGCTAGTTTCCATGACTCCTCCCTCCATCTCTTACAAACAGCTACTGAGTTCTATAAAATACACTTCTAAATTTCTCTCAGACCTAGCCCATTCTCAGTATGGGGTAGTAAAAAGAATAAGGCTTTAGGATTAACCAGATCTAAGTTCAAGTACCTATGAACTATAAACCTTTGGATAAATTACCTAACCTCAGCTGGTTTTTCCATATGTGAAACAAGAATGGTATCTCTATTATAATATTGTTAAAATTTAAATGGGAGTAATACATCTATCACAGTGTCTGTCACATTATGTTTAATAAACTTTAATTACCATTCCCTCTTACCCGTTCCCATTGTTTATTGAGGTCATTATTATTTACTGTTTGGGACACTGCAATAGCCTCTTCAACAAATCAAATTGATTCCACTTTCCACACTGTAGTCGGAAGGGATATTTCTAAAAGTCAAATCTCAACATTTGCTTCTCTGCCTGAAGTTCTTTATTGTCCCCAGCCTGGCCTCCTACTACTCTCCAGGTTTACTCATAAAAAGTATTTGCTAGTCTCTGGTACGGGATTGCCCATTTGTTCCTTTTTGTCTTTACATTCTTTTGTTTACAATTTCCTTCTTGGTCTCACAGGTGAATCTTTTCTTCAGCCTCAGCTTCCAGGTTCTCTCCTCTGAGAAACTATCTTAAATCATCCAGGTGGTAAGGCATGTTCTTTCAGGTCAACAATTATTTGACTGTTTCTTATGTATCTGCCAGACATTAACTGTGTATGCTAGAAATTGAACTGTGAAGACAGCGTTTCCTGCCCTCATAAAGTATATAGAGAGGGAGACTAACATTTTAGACAAATATTTAGTCAGTTTTATTGAATGCTATAAAGATGTAGTGTTATGATTATAATGTATGCATACATTATATGCATACTATGTTACAGATGTATAAGTCTTGGGAGAGTAGCAGAGGCTACTCTCCAAGCTTCCCTTGAAGACACTGAAATTTGATGGATGGTCCCATTATAACCTTTAGAATTATCTTTAGAATTCTCTATTAAAAGTACCTGGGCAAATACTTTTGAATTGCTGCTGTGAAAAAATGATTTTGACTAGCTAATACGTTACATACCACAATTCTCAAAAGATCCTTTTGACCGTCTTAAGACTGATCTACAATCTTTGGGCAGATTGAAGTCCCCGATTTAAATTTATGTATAACAGGTAGTATGTACAGGATCTTTTATTCCTAGCAGTAACCTGGCCAGTATTATCCCTATTTTATAGATAAGGAAGTTGAGACTCAACTATTCCAAAGTCCCACTATCCAGCAGTTAAGTCAGTGATCCCAACCCAGGGGTTTCAGGACGCCAAGCTCTCTTTCCACCACGCACGTGTCTACTTCTGTATCTTATTTCCACAATCTTCTACTTTTTAGTTGCTAGTAGGTGCCCCACGAAAAAATACACGTGAAAGCCTAACGCTAAAAGTACCATTTTTACTATCACCCTCACCAACACACGCTACGACTTCCTCCCATTAGGAATGAGAGGCCTTCCACATCTGGTTTCAAGCTTGCACGAAAAATAGTTAATTCCAAGCTGTGCTTTTAAACCCCATTACACCCTGTTTTGTACTCAATGCCACTAATTTCCCACAACGACGTCAGGGAAAAAAAAAAAAAAAACATCTTTTGACAACATTAGTCTTCTAAGTCCGCCTTCCACGTCCCTCTAACGGGCGCAGCTCCCGGTCCGTCTTCTTAGGCACTCAAGGTGTCTAAACTTGGGGCTTCCAGCCGGGAAAACTAAAGGCACGGGGCTCACAGGTCATTGGAGGCCCACAAGACCCCCTTAACCCCTTCCACCCCTTCCCTATTCGCCCATCTCCACGTCGTCTTCTTGGCATTTGAGTGGAAAATGCGGCAGCCCGAAATCCTCACCAAGCAGAACAATCCGCAAAGCCGCGCAGGGCACAGGACCAGCGAGAAGACGATGGTTCCGGCCGTCAGACTAGAGCGGCGGCGACGCTCGGCGTACGCGCTGTCGTCACTGCGCAGAGGGGCAGCACCGGCTCCTCCCACGACGCTGCGGGTCCGGTTTCCGGCGGGAGAGCGGGCTGCCAGACCGGGGAAAGGGTCCCGCTTGTGCTAGGGACTTGTGGGCTGGCTGCACTGGCCACTGCGGGGTGCCCGCCAGAATGCCCCACTTGGAAAACGTGGTGCTTTGTCGCGAGTCTCAAGTGTCCACCTTGCAGTCCTTGTTTGGAGAGGTATTGTAGTTAAACTGTCTTCCAGATCCTGGAGGCAGACGTTTCGGTAGTCTTACGACCTGTTCCAATTTTTTTTTTTTCGTGTTTGGATTGAGGGCCAAAAGGCCGTTTTTACGTTAAATAGGGGTGTTGTGGTTCTGTACTGCACCTTCACCCACAGTCTCTTCCGATTATTGAAGAGGAGACTGTCTAAGAAGGACGGGCCTGCACTACAGAACGTTGCCTAAGACGTGTTTGACACATGCCACACTTTTGAGAAGTTTGCCCACATTAGCTCCTAGAAGTTACTTATCTTACCCCAGCCCAATGACATTTATGTAACAGATGTGTTTGCAGAGTGTTGTTTATTCAAATATAAGTTCACACGTTTCTGTGTGATAGTTGGAGTGAGTCAAGTGTAGAGAGGTGGTTGCTTTCAAGGCCACTAAGGGGCAAAGCAGTGCTTCAGGTTTAAAAATTCACTGACTTTTCCAGAATTGTAACAGTCCCGAAGAGGTCTAGTGTAAACTTTTCTTCTTAACTGATAGTTCACAGGATGCCCTAGAGAAGAGTTTGTCTTCTCTGGATGAACATAGTTACATAGGGAGTCCTTTCAATAGACAGAGGGTAGCATTCACCAATTCAAAATTTAACCTATTTTTGACTATTTTCTGGTGGTCTTTGATGTACTTTTTGATTCAGACTCATTAATCAGAATTGGAATTAATCAAACTTGGATCTTACCTGTGAAGAAAGTGAATGAGAATATAGGGTCATACTATATCCCCATCTTTTGGTTTGCTTTTTAAACTACAGTCATGTGTTGCTGTCACTTAATGAGGGGGATACGTCCTGAGAAATGCATCGTTAGGCAATTTAATCCCTGTGAATATCGCAAAGTGTATTTACACAAACCTAGATGGTGTAGCCTGCTATACACCTAGGCTGTATGGTGTAGCCTATTCCTCCTACGCCATAAACCTCTACAGCGGTGCAACTCTACTGAATACCGTAGGCAGTTGTAACACAGTGATGTCTGCATCTAAACGTATCTAAACATAGAAAAGGTACAGCAAAAATAGGGTATTATAATCTTATGAGACCACTGTTGTATATGTGGTCCATCTTTGAACACGTGACAGTACTTTTATCCAACTAGAAATACTGCATGGCAGTTTGAGGTGGCCTGTGAAGCATTAGTGGAAAAGTACTCCCCTTGTCTAAAGGGGCGCATTATTTAGGGAAGTTAGAGGTCAACAGCTGCATCTTCAATTAATTTTCTATTTATAATGCTTTCAATTATAGTTATATTATTACTGGAGCATTTTCTTGATTATGTTCTCTGCATTTCATCTCTGGAACGCAGATCACTCCAACCAGAAATGCTCCTGCTGAAAAAGAACAATTGGCAAATAGGGATGAGTAGTATTGACTTAGTGGTGGATCACAGAAGGGTTTTTGACTTTTGCTCTTAATGAAAATTATGTTTAACAATATTTTATTATCAGTTCTGCAAGGTGCTGTGCATGTGGGAAATACAAAGAACTAATAGGAAAGAAATATAAAAAATTGGTTCATGTTTTTAAGAAGACTCATTTATTTGTTCAATAAATATTTACTGAGCACCTTTACTGTGGCAGGCACTAGCTTATTGCAGTTTACGTTAGCGAGATTTATAAAGGTGAAAGGTTAAATAACAGTGGAACAGTTCAATATAATTCTAGGTCACAATAAGAAGGATGTTATAAGGTATTATTAGGCAACAACAACATGTAATGGATAGCAGAGATACTCAGCAACATGCATTTAATTCTTGAGACAGAATTTTTTGCTTTTGTTTTTTGAGACAGAGTTTGGCTCTCTTTCCCAGGCTGGAGTGGCATGATCTTGGCTCACTGCAGCCTCTGCCTCCCAGGCTCAAGCAATCCTCCCACCTCAGCCTCCGAGTAGCTGGAACCACAGGTGTGTGCCACCAAGCCTGGCTATTTTTGTATTTTTCATAGAGATGGGGTTTCACTGTTTCCCAGGCGAACTCCTAAACTCAAGTGATCTGCCTGCCTTGCCCTCCCAAAGTGTAGGGATCACAGGCGTGAGCCACCGCACCCTGCTGAGACAGAATTTTTGAGCCAGTTAATTTATATGATTGTTACATAAAAACTTTAGAAAAGGGTTCATGTATTACATTACCTATTCATTTCCAGTAGATTTTTAGTTTATTTTTAGCAGTTGAGCTGCTTTTGCCATAGCTGTATGCCATTTAGAGTCTTTTTCCTGTGTAAATCTGAGTTCCTGATTTGTCTTGTAAAAGGAAATGTTTAACTTAGTGACTAGAATGTAATAAATGTTTGTGACTGTTGCTGTAATCGATGATAATTGAGACTCAGCTTCCTCATGGAAATTGCATAATCCCATTTTCTTATAATTATTTAAAAAAAAAATGTATTATTGAAAAATAGGCCGGGGCGCAGTGGCTCACACCTGTAATCCCAGCACTTTGGGAGGCCAAGGCAGGTGGATCACCAGGTCAGGAGTTCGAGACCAGCCTGACCAAAATGGTGAAACCCCGTTGTAACTAAAAATACAAAAATTAGCTGGGCCTGATGGCACGCACCTGTAATCCCAGCTACTCAGGAGGTTGAGGCAGGAGAATCACTTGAACCCAGGAGGCAGAGATTGAAGTGAGCCGAGATCGCGCCATTGCACTCAAGCCTGGATGACAGAGTGAGACTCCATCTCAAAAAAAAAAAAAAAAAAAGTATTATTTTTAAAAATCCAGTTTTCCTGTAATTATTTTTAAAATGTAATTCAGTTTTCCTATAATTGTTTTAAAAATGTGATCCAATTTTCCTATAATTATTTAAAAATGTAGACTGTAATTTCCTCCAAAGTAGATAATGTCTTTTACTGATATTTGTACTTTTCAGTACCCCTTGGTTTTCAGCATTTAGTAGGTATCTAATGAAAGTGTTCATTTAAGTAATGAAGTGTAAGTATTTGTAGTATTAACTAGACCAGAGAGACCATTGACAATGTTTACTTTTATCTAGCTGCTAACTTAATGAACTGCAGAAAGATCTTGCATGTATGTATTTTAAAATAAATGCTATGCAGATTTTATTAGTGTTTTATGTGATCTAATGTATGCATTTGTGCCAGCATTAGTGAGTGTGCATAGTTCAGAAGTAGTCTGTAAGTTTTCCTAAGAATGAGGACCCTTGAAATCCCTTTTAATCTTTTGATTATATGTACTTAATTTCCTAGCATTAAAATGTACAGTGAAGTTGTGGCATCCCAGGAGATAAGAGTCTTTAAGAAGGAGTAATGTAAAAATGGAGTATGAACAAAATTATCCTGGAAAAATCTCTTAAATGTCCTATAAAGTTGAAAATACAAGTTTGTATATGTAAACCTGTACAATAATAAAAAATATAAACATATAGTACATAATAAAATATGCCAAATATGTTACAGAAATTTTAATTTCATAACAAAGAAAGTGCTTAGAGTTGAATTCAAGTAAGTTCAAAGTGTGTTGATTCATCCACAATATGCTCACTGTTAGGAATTTGGATTGAATATTTTACTTTTCCACATACAACTTTCTCACAAGTTGGTAAGTGTTTATTTTCTATTTTGCATGTGCAGCCTCATATTTGTGTTTGTCTTTTCTCCCCTTAGAGACATCATTTTAGCTTTCCATCCATTTTTATTTATGGACATACTGCCAGTGGAAAGACCTATGTAACACAAACGTTGTTGAAAACTTTAGAGGTAAGAATAAAAATATTAAGTATTTCTTTGCCATTCTTTAATGTATAATATTGGTACTGAAGATTGTGAATCTCCACAAATACAAAATTGAACATACCACCTTTACATTGCTCTTCTTCCCGTATTATCTTTCTCCATGAGTGAGCTACTGTAATTGACACAGTTGTCCAAACTTACACTTTCTTAACTGTTTCCTCATCTTCCCTCATTTAGTAAATCACATCAATAAACTTGATCTGTTGCTTCACATTCTTAAAATCATTTCTCCATCTACCTTTAATCCTAGCCATTGCTGCTAGGATTTACATTTACCATTGTTTTTTTCCACGTATTTCTGTAAGCCTCTTATTTGCAGTCTTCACCCAGCAGCCAGGCCTTGCAAATCTTAAGATCTTCAGGACAGTGTTCAAGTAATTTGCCCAATGTATAAGACCTTTCCTGAGCTGAATTTATCTTTTATAACACAGTGGTTAAGTGGGCTGTAGAGTCTGGCAGACTCATGTTCCTTTTTGGATTCACCAGTTAGTGCTTTCTCCATCTGCAAAGTTGGCTCATAGTGACAACATCTGGGATTAAGAGAATTAAATGTTAGTACATGGAAAGTGCTTTCTGCAGTACATAGTGCGTAGTAAGCACTCAATAAAGAAAGGTTAGCTGCTATTATTGATGAGTATTGCCATACTCCCTTTCATATCCTAAACCAGAGATGGGCAGTCTTTTTCTTAAGGGGCAGATAAGTAACATTTTGTACTTGTGGACCATGTAGTTTCTGTCTCACCTACTTGACTCTGCTGTATTGTGAAAGCACCCATGGGCATTCTCTGTGTGAATGGGCATGACTGTGTTTCAAAGCAACAGTATGTACAAAAACAGGTGGCTAGCCCACAGGCTTTGGCTTGCTAACCCTGTCCTCTAGCTCTAAGGATGTGTGTTTAGGATGGCATACTGAACTGTGTATAGTTCCTGCTCTCTTACTTTCAAGCCATGGCACATGCTGCTCCCCTACTTGGAATGGGTTTCCTGTACTCGCTCTTCCTGTTACTTGGCAGATGCTTATTTATTTTGCCAGGTTTTCTTCTACTTATATTCTACAAAGTCTTTCCTGATCCTCTAGGCTGTATCAGATGCTCCCCTGTTTTGCAGCCTTAGCACCTTGTGCTTAATTCTGTCATAATATTTAGCCCTCTCAGCTATGATTTTGTGTTTGTGTTTCCCTGGCTTTAGATTGTGAGTTTCTTGAAATTATCCCCAGCACTAAGCACACTACTTGGCACATATTAACTTGTGGATTTTAGCTTATTAACTTGTGGATTTCAGCTTTTGATCCCAAAGATCAGCTGTGCATTTTAAAAGCACATATGCCTGGGCTGTATACTAGACTTCAGAATCTGAGTGTACAAGGTCTTGGTCCAGGCATTTGTATTTCAGAACCCACTGAATGAAGCGCCCCCAAAATATGTGTTGAATAAAAGCAATAAAACCCAATAAGGAAGTTTTATATTTAAGGGCTGCATTCCATTTTTTTTTTTTATCACATTGTAGTTTCTGCTGCTACTTAATCAGTGTAATATATGATTATTGTTACTACTTCTGATACAGGGACTCAGACAGGCACTTAGAATATGCTGCCTTTAAAGGTCATGGATAGCACAAATGCTGTAAGCGAGACACTATTCATAACAGAGATATTGTGGACTGTTGTTCGTAAAGAAGTGAGAGTGAAGTGAGTTAGCAAATGCTGGTGAAACTGTCCCCAAGTAAGTTTAATGTGGCTTTAGTGACACTGTTATTCAGAGAACGAAAAGCTTCCTTATTGGATACAAGTTTATAAAATCACTAAAAATAGTTACAAATTCCATTATTTGTGCCAAATGCCACAAGTTATCTTCCTCAGAATGAATCTGCTTTTGTGATCTTATTTTGAGGATAGACTGTATTTGTGAGCAAATCTCGTTTGTGTCCTTATTACTTCTGGAGTTACCTCATTTTGATATTTTGTTAGTTTTTTAAATGAAGGGCTAGTTGTTTGTTTGTTTTTTGAAATGGAGTCTTGCTCTATTGCCCAGGTTGGAGTACAGTGGTATGATCACAGCTCATTGCAGCCGTGAATTCCTGGGCTCAAGTGATACTCCCACCTCAGCCTCCCAAGTAGCTGGGACTTACAGACGTACTCCACCAGGCCTGTCTAATTTTTTTTATTTTTTAAAGATGGAGTCTCACTGTGTTTCCCAGGCTGATCTTGAACTCCTGGGGTCAAGTGCTCCTCCCACCCCTCCTAAAGCACTGAGATTACAGGCAGGAGCAGTATGCCTAGTAAAGAGCTAGTGCTTACAGTCCTTATAGGAGGATTGCTATGGTTTCTAACTCTTAAAATTCTTTTTTTTTTTTTTGACTTAAGTTTATTCAAGGATATTATATTAAAGTTACAAGTGTGAAATTCCTATTAAGAATTTTAACATTCAAATATACTTAGATTTCTTTTTTTTTAAAAAACGAAGACAGAGTCTCGCTATATTGCCCAGGCTGGTCTTGAACTCTTGACCTCAAAGCCTTGGCATTACAGACATGAGCCACCATTCCTGGCTGATTTCTTTATAAGAATTCTTTATAGGAAAGTACAAGTTTGCTTTGAATTTCCATAAGAAAGAAATGGCAAGCTGAAAGAAATAATTGAAGAGAGTTTAATGAAGGGACAATTTTATAAAGGTTGAGGACATTTTATGGGAATCACTAAGGGATGATGGTACACCAGGGCCTTTACCACCTCTAGGCCTGAAGGGACCATAGAAAGGAGCTGTTACTGGAACCCTACAAGAGGTGTAACCTTAGAAGAGGGGCTGTCCAACTTGATCTTTGGTAAAAGAGTATCCACTGCCAAGCTAGGGCCGCTGAGGGGTCATGGTGGGAGTCAAGGAAATCAATATCCAAACTTCTGTCCCACCATTCTCCCTTAGTCTCCTGCTGGTTCTTTCTATTGGCTTCTCCATCCACAGCCAGAAAGTAAGAGAGTCTGGGTGATGTAATTCTGTAGCTGTCAGGCTCTTGGGGCATGGGGTGGGTTTGGTGGGATGTAGATTTAGAAAGGCAAATGGAGAATATCAGCAGAGCCATTATTGTGTCTATGTGTTTTCTTCTTTTCTTATAGTGTTTTGGTTTTCGTTTTCAGCTCCCACATGTCTTTGTGAATTGCGTTGAATGCTTTACCTTGAGGCTGCTTTTGGAACAAATTTTAAACAAATTGAATCATCTTAGTTCTTCAGAGGATGGATGTTCTACTGAAATAACCTGTGAAACATTTAATGATTTTGTTCGCTTGTTTAAACAAGTAACCGCAGCTGAAAATCTCAAGGATCAGACTGTATATATTGTAAGTAATTTCATTTGATTAGATCATCTCTTATGTTGAAAACCAATAATTTATTAGATCAATTTTCATGTATTTGTTTTGAGTCTTATTATGTACAGTGCTCTGTGCCAGATACTTTTGTATACAGAAATGTGTTAAACATATTCCTTATCCAAGGGAAGCTTCATTTAATAGAAAAGGTATGACACATACATGTGACTACATGTAGGATGTGATAAGTGATTGTCTCCAGATGCAAAGTATTGACTGTGTGTATCCAATACAGCTTCATGAGGTATTAGCATTTGAGACAGACCTAAATGAATCAGAGTATTCTAGGAAAAAATTGAAATAGAGGATTTTCAGATAGAATTATATAAGTAAAGGCATGCAGCTGAAAATGGAGACCAGAGAATACCAAATAGTCTAGTTTTAGTGGGTTATAAAGTATGAAGGGAGAAAAAGAAGACTGGAAGATAGGTTGGGGCGGATCATGGAAGGTCTAGAAAACTATACCAAAGCACTTTATTTAATTTCTTAGGGAGTGGATAGAAGGTAGTGAAGACTTTAGAGCAACAAATATGCCTGATTACTCTGAAGACATGTTAAAATGATCATCTTTGGAATTGGATAAGAACTAACCAAGACTGGATAGTTTATAAAGGAAAGAGGTTAATTGGCTTACAGTTCAGGATGGCTGGGGAGGCCTCAGGAAACTTATAATCAGCAGAAAGCAAAGGGGAAGCAAGGCATCTGCTTCACAAAGTGGGAGGAAGGAGAAGCTCCTTATAAAATCGTCAGATCTCATGATAACTCACTATCACAAGAACAGTATGGGGGAACCACCCCCATGATTCATTTATCTCCACCTGGTCTCTCCCTTGACACATGGGGATTATGGAGATTACAATTTAAGATGAGATTTGAATGGGGACACAAAGCCTGACCACACCATTCCACCCTTGGCCCCTCCCAAATCTCATGTCGGTTTCACATTTCAAAGCCAGTTGTGCTGGGTAATTTATAAAGAAAAGACATTTATTTCTCACAGTTCTGGAGGTTAGGAAGTCAAAGGTTGAGGTCCCCGCATCTGGCAAGGTCCTTCTTGCTGCCTCCTCTCATGATGAATGGTAGAAGTACAAGAGAGGACAAGGGTGAGAGCAAGAGGTGGCAGAAGTCCCTTTTATAACAAAGCCATTCTTTCAATAAGCCATTCCTTTGATAACAATATTAATTCATTGATGAGGACAGAGCCCTCATGACTTAATCGTCTTTTATGCAGCTCCACTTCCCAATACTGCCGCACTGGGGATTAAGTTCCAACACATGAACTTTGGGGGACATAATCAAATCATGTCATTTTGTAAAGGCTTTGTAAATGCATTTCTTCTTCTTCTTCTTTTTTTTTTTTAAAGGTTCTAGATAAAGCAGAGTATCTAAGAGATATGGAAGCAAATCTTTTGCCTGGATTTCTTAGATTACAAGAATTGGTAAGTAATGTGAGAGAGTGCTTTTTCCCCACAACTTAATCAATGGATTGTGTTGTAAAATTTTTTCATTTTGCTATTTGATAGGTGAGAATTAGTATTTTAATATAATTGTAGTTTGCATTTCTCTTATCAGTAAAGCTCAGTATTTTTTTCATAGTAAAATCAGTTAGTGATTTCATAGCATTTATTCTTCAATTATTTTAGCTTTTCCTCTCTAATTATGAAGCTACTGCTTTCTATTAAAAGTTTTTAGATGTTGCTAGAATAAATAGCAGAGGGCCAGACTTTAAAATCTCAAGGATTTTAAAATTTTCTTTGCATTTCAAAATAAGGATAATCTAAAATAAGAATAGCATGGCTATTCTGGCTCATCTGGATTTCTATCTTATAACCTCAGTGTCAGAGTTTACTTTTGTATTTCAGTTTACTCTTGTGTTGGCTTCACAAAGTACAGTAAGTCCTCACTTAACATCTCAGGAGATTCTTGGAAACTGCAACTTTAAGTGAAACAGCCTACAACAGGTTCTTCCTTACCTTCAGCATCATTTCATTATAACATTGTTGAGGAAAAAAATTGGTTTCATTATATGTTGCACTTCAAGTCAGTTTCCCAGAACCTATCAACAACATTAAGTGAAGGGTTACTAATTAATACTACTGTGATTGTCATGGCCCAATAAGAAAAGAACAGGGGTGGACTTACTAGGCATTTGTGTCAGGTGAAAGCCAAATAATATCACAGATAAAACAGGGTTTTGTAATAGTTTGAATAAGGAAGATTGGTGAGAGAAATAGCTGTGGTTGTTTCCAGGTGGAACCATATTCACTGTATTCACAAAGGGAATAAAGATTTAGTTTGAGGGAAACAGTACTGTTCAATATATTCAGTTAATATTAATTTAAATTTTATTGGTTTTATGGTTTGTATTTATAAATTTATTTTGGTTTTATAATTTTATAAGTGCTTTGAGCATAAGCAGTTTATACCTACCTAATTTTATGTTTGTATGTGTTAAAGTATTAAGTAATATTATAATAAATACTTGGGAAGAAGTGCTTAAAGCATATCTGCCTTTCAAAGTTAAATACATTATTCAAATTTGAGAATCTGCTAGAAGTTTAGAGAGGCCACTGAAATCATTGTGTGCCCAAGGCCGACTCCTGAAGTTTACTTTTAGTAATAGTTGAGGGAGGGGAGGTATAGAGAGGACAGGATAATAAGCGTAGCTATTGGTGGCCTATTCTGGAAGTTAACCTCACACAGTCTTGCTTTTCTTGGTTTAATTAACTCTTGACATTTTATTACTGAGACTCAAGACCTGTCTTCTTTGAGTAGATGTCTCCTATTTCCTTTCCTTTTATTTGTTTGTTTCATTTGTATTTGCGGGTTTTTGCATATGCATCCACTATTTCCTATTGCTTTGCTCTAGAACTCACCATCCGGTATCCAGAGTGCATTATTGTCTTCTTGCCTTTCCAGTATAGATCACCCTATTTTTTCCTCCTTATGCCTAGTAATGGTGGTCATACATCCCTTTACAACAATTAGGACTTTTGACCATTTTTTAGTTTCAATTATAGAAATTGTTTGAAGAAAATTAAAAGATTTAGAGTAATCTCAGCTGAACTGGGAAAGAGAATTGTTTTGACATTTCTGGAACCATGCTTGATTTTTAAAAATGTATTTCATTTAAGAGAAATGTGGCAAAAGCATTTCTCATTTTTTTATATTAAGTAAAAGGAAGTTTAAAATATGATGAATATCATATATACCGAAAGTACTTATCAGATGAATAGATAAGAACATTACCAATTTAAAATCTTTCAGCTCGATAAATATCCTCTTCTTTTTAGCCTCTCAATGTATTTAAACTGATTTTATAAAATGCTTTTAGGTAATCATATTTTTATAGCAAAAACAATTCAGTAATTTGTTATCAGGATTGTGATTAGGGCATGTTATTTTACCGCTATAGAAATAAATTCAGAGATTCTTAAAAAAATCAGACCCAATGTGATGGCTAATGCCTGTAATTTCAGCACTTTGAGAGGCTGAGTCAGGAAGATCACTTGAGTCCAGGAGTTCAAGACCAGCCTGGGTAACTTACAGAGACCCTGTCTTTACAAAAGATACAGAATTTAGTCAGGTATGGTGGCACATGTCCCAGCTACTTGAGAGATATAGGAGGATCACTTATGCCTGGGAGGTTGAGGCCACAGTGAGCTGTGATTATGCCACTGCACTCCAGCTTGGGTGTGTGACAGTTTGCAAATGGATGAACTCCTTGATTAGGTTTTCTAAATAAGGTTTATTAATATGCAAATAATTTGTTATAGGTTAGAACTTTGGGGGATTTATTTGAAAGAAAAATCCAAATGGAAATACTGCTCTGATTAAGATTTTTAAATACAAAGTTACTTTTATTTCTTTCTTTTACAGGCTGACAGAAATGTGACTGTTCTCTTTCTCAGTGAAATTGTTTGGGAAAAGTTTCGTCCAAATACTGGATGCTTTGAGCCATTTGTCTTGTATTTCCCTGATTACAGCATAGGTAAACCTTAAAACATTGTTTTGGCAAATGTTATGCAGGAGAATAGTTTTTGTTGTTTGAAAGATCAAACTAGCATATTCAAATGGAAATACTTTGATAAAGTATTTGAATATCAAATGGGAGTATCAAAGTATTAAACTGTTAAGGTTTGCTGCCAATCTCAAATAAGATGTTTGTATTTCTGCACTTATAAAATTTACTTTGGAACTGTGAGAGATTATTGTATAATTACTAATTTTTTTTGGATGAGCAACTCGTATTTGTGCTAATGTATCTTCATTTTTTTAGTCAGTACATTAAGATGTATATGTAGTGTAATTATGACATCTGTACGAATAATCAGACTAGACTTGTAAAGCATATTAAGAGTGTGTTGAAATCTTCATTTACTGTATACTTGGGTTAAATACCATGTTGCGCTTACATCTTTTGATTTTATAAATCTCATTTTCTTTACTGTAACTCATATGGTACCAATTACTAGCCCTTGTGTTTCTTATTTTCTTGGGGACTGCATTTAATCTTAAATTTCATAGATCCTGATGCTTTTGGTCTTTGAAAGAACACAGTAGCTTTTTGTGTTGCTGAATAGCTTTGTGGATTAATACTGGGCTGTCATACAGAGATGATACTTGGGATTCAGAGATTATAACTCTGAAGTATAAGATGCTTAGCAGTCTATAAAAAAATAGCATTCCATGACCTTGGCCTCATTAACACTATCCCTCTGAACTAATCAGCTGTAAACATACATTAAGATTAATACATTTTTGTCTGTTTTCACCAGAACAGCAGTCAAATAACACCTTCTGTCTTAGCTAATTAGCTGAATTTTTTTTTTTAACAGCAACCCAAAATAGATGGAGTCCTTAATGTCATTGATTTCTCATCCATAAAAATCCCAAAATAAAGGGTAGGAGGAAAAGTGATAAAAAAAAATTTTTATTTAAAAAAATTTTTTTTAATTTTTTAAATTTTTATTTAAAAAAAAAAAAATTCTGTACCGATGTCAGCACTGTTCTTCATAGTTCAGTTTTTTTATGACCCATTTTAAGTACTGAAAAACTATTTAGAATTTAAGAAAATTACTGAAAAACTATTTAGAATTTAAGAAAATTATTAAAAAAGTAGATTTTATACATTTCAGTCAAGTTGAATTAATAATGTAAGTAATTATAGAATTAAATTTTAAAAATTCTATAATTTAAATTTATAGATTTAAAAATTTAAAAAGTAAAGATACAAAGCAGCATAGATAGAGGGTTTGAGGACAAAAGTAAATAAAATGGTCTTAGTAATTTTAGTGAGTATAGGATAATAGATTTTTGCAAAGTGTATAATAATGGAGCCAAGTTAAATTCTGATTATTAAATTTTAGGGCCTTTTTCATATTCAGTTTTTTTTTTTTTTAAAGCAGAAACACCGTAGTCAGACAAAAAGCCATTCAGAAGGGGAACGTTAATAGATAAGTTGAAATTATGGTTAAGTGTGGAACCAGGGCAAAGAGATTATCTAAGTGGTTAGTGTTACCCTGTCACAATAACTTGGAACATGTCATTTTCAGGAATATGGTGTCTGATTTTAAGGACAGCTGTCCTCTTAGCAGTTATGGCTAGGAGCCTAGTTTGGAAGTCTTGTTTTCTGGTCTTTACCTCATGCAGACTACTCATCTTTTGGTGATGGATATTTTTTCTTTAGAGAAATTATAATGTACTTGATTAGGTTTTTGGTTTAGTTATTGTGTCAGTTTGGATAGATTAAGTTATGTTCTGATAACAATCTGAAATTTCAGTGATTACAGTTTCCTACTTAAGAACATTTGTACTGCTGTTGTCTTACATTTTACTTCTATATTTATTATAAACCGTGTAATACTATAATATAAACCTCAACTATTATTATAAACCTCAGATGTTAAATATTATTATTTTGGCTTTAAAAAAATAACAGGACAAGAAAGAAAATAACTTTTATTGTTTATCCTGCTGGGGATTTGTTGAGTTCTTAAGTCTGTGGGTGTATAGTTTCATCAGCTTTGGAAAAATTTCGGACAGTATTTCTTCAAATATTTTGTCTGCCCCCTCACCTTTTCTTCTCTGTCTTTTTTGTGTGGAATTGCATTGTAATTGCATAATTGCATTATGTTAGAGCACTTTATATTGTCCTACTGAAAGTCTGTTTATTTAAATTTTAAATCTTTGTGTGTGTGTGTGTGTGTGTGTGTGTGTGTGTTTTATTTGGGTTTTTTTTTTGTTTGTATGTCTTTCAGTTCACTGGCTTTTTTTTTTTTACAAGTGTCTAGTGGGCAGCCAATCTCATCCTGTAGAATTTTCATTACTGATCTCATTATGCTTTTGTTTTCTTTTATATCCTTGAGCATATGAGCATATTTATAACAGTTGTTTTAATTTTCTTGTTTACTAATTCAATTACCTCTTTTGTTTCGGGTTTGTTCCCTCCAACTAATTTTTCTCCATCTTAGGTATCCGTTATGCTTCTTCATGTGTCTAGTAGTTTTTTATTGAATTATAGACATTGTGTTTTTTATTGTGTTTTGGACTTTTTTCTCATTAGCATATTTAATTACCTACAGATACAGTTGACTCTTTTAAGGCTATTTTTAAACTTTTTTTGGAGAGATGATCCAGAGTAGCCATTATACCAGGGCTAATTTTAGCTCTACTTCTAAGACATAGTTTTTCTGGAATCTCTACTGAATGCCCTGTGTGTTTAGCATGGTCTCTGCCTTCTGACTAGTGGCAACATGAAAAATTCACAGCCCTGTGTGAATTCTGGGAATTGACATATAGCTCTCCAATGATTGTTTTTTCCCTAAAAATTGTTCTTGCATGGCTTTATAGGGTTTTACCCTATGCATACACAGATTAGTATTAAGCTAAGACTTGAGGGGAACCCCTGTACAGATTTCTGGAGCTCTTTTTTGGCACAGCTTCCTCGCCTCAGATACGCTGCCCTGCAAATTATAGCTATCTCAGCTCTCTCGGCTCTGGTCTCTGTCTCCTCAATGCATTAGGATAAATGAGCTCCTTTTGGAAGTCTCCTTGCACCACAGTCTTAAAATTATCTCTTGTTAGAAAGCTTGGCTGATGGTAGGACTCACCTTATTTGTTTACCTTTTCTAAGGTATTACGGTCCGTTACTGCCATTTGTTTGATATTTGAAAATAGTTGTTTTCTATAGTGTGTCCAGTTTTTAATTGATTATTAGAGGAGGGTACTTCTGGATGCTCCTACTCCCTCACAACTGGAAGCAGAAGTCTCTCTGCAACTTAGGAGTGGCTTTTCTTTGCACATTTGCCTATACTTGGATAGTGAAATTTTAAGACCCAAGGAGACCAACCAGTGGGTTTCTCCTACCCTTTATTTACTGCTCAATGATATGCTGTTTTGAGCTTTCTGATATAGATGGGATTTTTTTTTTTTCATGAATTTGAATAGTCCTAGACTGTTAGAGCTGGCATGACTTGCTTATTATAGAGTTATACTCTGAGAGTTTTGTCTGCAGTCTGTAAACAAGTTGCTAGGTTACTTTTACAGCAACACAGTGAGGATTCCGATTCTTATAAGACTTTCATCAGGGCTGAAATGGGCCAGTGATAACGTCTAATCAACTTTCCTATGGGATACGGAGGGCTACGTATAAGGAATACCCAGATAGAGATGTTCAGGGGGTACTTAGAAGTGCAATCTGAGCTGGAGACTCAACTGTTTTCCAAATTTTCTTACCCATTCATTTATAGAAGTTTTTTCTTGTTTTTTTTTTGTTGTTGTTGTTGTTGTTGTTTTTCCCCGCTTGTTCATCTCTGTGATCATTTATCTCTTCCCTCCATCTCTCTTTTCTTACATCCATCCAGTTATTTGGTAGGTTTTATAGGTAGATATCTTTGTTTCTAAGTTTTTTGGTACCTTTTAGAAATTTTCAATATATTAGCTATTTCCCCATGCCTAGTTAAAAAAACTTAGTGACATTATATTTAAAGTTTGCTGTTAGAATGTAAAAGTACATAGACTCCAAAGGGAAGTTTTGGCTTTTATTTTTATTTTTTCAGCAGTTTTGAAATAAAAAAGCAAATTCAGTAACAGTGTCTCATCTAGTATCCATTCGGGATAATATTCTAAGTATAAAACTAGGCTTTGAAGTTTTTTTTGTCAACTTCTGTGTTTAAATATTCCTTAATAGAGCTATTTCTAAACTTCTGTTTATAAATTTTCAGATCGTTTATATATATTTTTTGATCTTGTACCTGTGTCTAATTGATTCGCAGGCGCAAAAGTGATTAAAATCAATGGTAAATGGCCTTACTAAAAATACTAACTTACTGGGAACCTTAAACAAAAGGAAATTGACATGATTAGAATATCCTGGAAGAGTTTTTACCTGTAATTTTTGCAAAAAACTTGAGCCTTCTGAACTAGGTTTAAAGTTCTAGTCATACGCAAAGAGCTCTTAACTAAGAAGTCTAAGGAGACCATTACACCAAGAAGTCAGAGGATCTTACGATAAGGAATGAATGTCTAATTGATTCCTGTATTATGACTGGGAAATTTTGAATAATATATGGTTGTTTCTCTTTAAATTTTACTGTGTTTCTAAAATATGATTATTTCCAGCAGGGTTAAGTATAAGGTTAGGACTCTTAACGTGATATTTTATAAAGAGCCTGAGATATAACAGAAGTAGAGTAAAGATATCAAAGTTGTAGGGAGAAAACATGTTTTATAAAAGGGGGAATAACAAAGTAAGGACTAGGATCAGGTGATGATTATTGTAAAAAAATTAATTATTTTCATTTTACAAAACATGAGCATTTTCTAGTTTGTTGGCAGTTTATGTACTATACCCTTTTTTTTCCTAGTTGATTTACTTAATAGGAAGAAAAACTAGAATCTACAGTATTTTTTCCCTTGTTACTGATTTTGCCGGTCATAAGGTTCTTGAGATTTTCTTTAGCTGTCGTTGTTTTCTATTTGTCTTAATATTTAATAATTTTTTTTTACAGTCAGTTTCAAAATTTCAATTACATTTTCAGAATTATTTTTACTCAAAACACTTCTGACACCAAATGTGTGGGGTATTTTTGTTCACCCAACAACAAATTCTTCAGTTCTCTAGATATCAAGTGGGTGTCCTAAAATTCAATTCACTTCTGACACTAACTACCAGAAGTTAGTGCAGACCTCACAGGTTAAGGACTTAGTCCTACAAGAATATTAGCACTTCAGACACCAGTCTAAGTCCCAGGTTTCTACCTGTACTCCTGAAAACTGGTTATAAATTGGGGTTTCACATGACCCCCTCCTCAGGTTTGATAATTTGCTAGAATGGCTCACCAAACTCAAGAAAACAACTTTACTTATTCCGTTTATTGTAAAGGATACAAATGAACAGCCAGATGAACAGGTACACAGGATAAGGACCAGTGGGGTCCCAAGCCTAGGAGCTTCTGTCCCTGTGGGGCTGAGGTGTGCTACCCTCTCAGCATGCGGATATATTTACTATCCTGGAAACTCTCAGAACCTCATCATTTAGGATTTTTTATGGAGGTGCCATTATATAGTCATGATTTGATTAAATCGTTGGTTATTGGTCGTGGATTCGATCTTTAGCCCTTCTCCTTTTCCCAAGGACAGGAGGTGGGGCCTTGATATGGTTTGGCTTTGTGTCCCCACCCAGATCTCATCTTGAATTATAATCCCATAATCCCCACATGTCATGGAGGGACCTGGTGGGAGGTAATTGAATCATGGGGGCGGTTCCTCCATGCTGCTCTCAAGACGCTGAGTTCTCACGAGCGCTGTTGGTTGTATAAGTGTCTGGCATTTCCCCTGCTGGCACTCATTCTCTCTCCTATTGCACTGTTAAGAGTGCCTTCCACCATGATTGTAAGTTTCCTGAGGCCTCACTAGCCATGCAGAACTGTGAGTCAATTAAACCTCTTTTCTTTATAAATTACCCAGTCATGGGTATTTCTTCACAGCAGTGTATGTGAGAATACAGGCCTCTAATCACTTGGTTCCTCTGACAACCAGTCCCCATCCTGAAGCTATCTAGGGGCCCACTGTATTAGTCCATTCTCACACTGCTATAAACATACCTGAGACTGGGTAATTTATAAATTTATAAAGAAAAGAGGTTTAATACACTCACAGTCTGTGCACTGTACAGGATTCTGCTTCTGGGGAGGCCTCAGGGAACTTGCAGTCATGTTGGAAGGTGAAAGGGAAGCAAACACATCTTCACAAAGTCAGCAGGAGAGAGAGCCTGAAGGGGGAATTGCTGCACACTTTGAAACAACCAGATCTCATGAGAACTCTATCTCAAGAACAGCGAGGGGGAAGTCTGCTCCATGAGTCAGTCACCTCCTACCAGGCCCCTCCTCCAACACTGAAAATTTCAAATGAGATATGGGTGGGGACACAGAGCCAAACCATATCACCCATCAAGAAACACCTCATTAGTATAAATCAAGGTATGTTTTAAAAGGGCTTCTTATGAGTAACAAAAGATACTCCTCTTATCCTTCTCATTCAGGAAATTATGAGGGCTTTTAGAAGCTCTGTGCCAGGAACCGGGGTGAAGATCAAATACATATTTTTTATTATATCACAAATCACACTTTTCTATTCTAATCTTGTAATAGTTTTATTATTCCTTGATTATTGCTGGGTTTGGGTTTTTTTTTTAATACCTTTGTTATAAAATGCTTGAAGATATGATTAGGGTGCTGTGTTAATTATTACAAGTTATTTTGTGTCCTGTGAACAGGCAACCTTCAAAAGATCCTGTCCCATGATCATCCTCCAGAGTATTCAGCTGATTTCTATGCTGCCTACATTAACATTCTTCTTGGAGTTTTCTACACTGTTTGTCGAGATTTGAAAGAGCTCAGACATCTGGTAAATGAATATTTTGCTTGTATATATATATGTGTGTGTGTGTGTGTGTGTGTGTATAAATATATGTGTATGTATATCTTTCAATATTTTCCATGTAGAAATGGTGTGAGATAGGTTAGAAACTGAAATTTTATTCTGGAAATTTGCATATGGCCTCTTGAGGCTAACATACCGTAAGAAGGTAGATGTTTGTGGGTTAGTACAAACTTTGCTTGTTCTGATCAGAAAAATGTCATTCTTAGATCTTCTCACTCTTCCTTGTTTTTTCTCTAATTACAGAAAATGCAGAACTCCATTAAAATCAAAATGAGGAATAACAGAAAAGAGATGTAAAAATTTGAGCAGTTTTACAACTCTGTTAATATTTTGTAACAGATTTTGTTCAAGTTTTATGTATGCAGTGATTGAGGTCTAGAATCTAGATGGATTTGAGTATGGTCGGAAGCTTTCATTGCAGGTCTTTCATTAACCACTGACCCTGAGCTGGTAATCTTTGTATAGATGGTTCTTTTTAATTTTTTTTTTTTTTAAACAATTAGAATAGCTGTTTATATATCATAGACAGTTTGGAAAATGTTGATGTTGAATTTTTCTTTGACCTTTTTTGTTTAATTGTGGGGATGGGAAAGGAAGGAGACAAGAATTTCTAGTTTCCCTTTTAGAAATCCTTAATTAATAATTAAGATCTTAGCTCCATTTAACAGAAAATAGTAATATATCTGAGGCTGGAAAACAGTCACTTTCAAAGTAACAGATTCTATGTCTCTTAGCACATTTTCTTCACTTTGTTCTTTTTCTCTTTCTGCCCTGAAAAGTGTTACTTAGTTTCAGTGTGTGTTTGAGACAGAACATAGAAGGCAACTATTTAAAATTACGCTCACATTTAGTATGTTTTTGAAAGTTTCAGATTTCAGGGCTCCTCTGATTTGCATGTAGATTTCAGACATCTTCTCAGTTAGGAAAAAACAAAACTGTTTTTCCAGTTCCAGTTTATCACTGACATTCCTCTAGAGATTGGATGTCTTGGGATCCCTGGCTTCTGAGGGAAATGGTAACACAAGAGACAGAGAGGAGAGGGTCAGGAAAACGCACCTGGGTGAGATGGACTTAGGAGCAAATAATCCTCCTCTGTCTTTACTGGAAAGTAACTTACAGTTACCACTGTTTAGCACTCGAATCCTGTGGGAATCTGTGCTGGCAGCCATTTCAAAGTAGATTATAAAGTATAAGAAGAAAAAATTTAGGGAAAATATCTATGGGAAAATAAAATGTAAAGAGAGAAATATATATTTAAATATAGTATTTTTAAAAGTTCTTTGGGTTTTACTGAGGAATGATTTTATTTAGGGTAAGGTTACAGCTTTCTTAAAAATCATATTCATAAATGTGAAGTATGGTTTAAGTCTTATACTACTATTGGTAATAATAAATACAGAAAAGGATCCTTAAACATTAGAGAAAAATAGCACAGTGTTCTTAGTTTTCTCTATATATAGAATACAGAAAAATAAAGATACTCATTTTCCTTTTTTCTTCAGATATATAGTGTTGTTTGTGTTTGTCTCAAAGTTTGTAAGGGGCATATTTCTTGAAAGTTTATTAAATCGCCTGAAAAATATTCTTTTCAGGGATCTTTTCTAGAAAGATGCTTTATGAACTGATATTTCTGTATTTCTTAGAGGCTAGTTCTATAGGTAGCTTAAGATAGGAGAAAATAAAGTACTACTTTGATACTCATTTAGGTTTGTTTTCTCTGACAAACCTTATGATACTGCCTTTTTAACTGTTATTCATAAATTCTTAAACATATTTTAGTGTTTTAGTGTTTCCACCAAAAAGAAAATCAATACAGTTGCCCCTTAGTATACTTGGGGGATTGGTTCCAGGACCAGTCCCATGTATATCAAAATCTGAGCACACTCAAACCCTGCAATCAACTCTGCAGAACCTGAGTATACAAAAGTTAGCCCTCCATACACATGGGTTTTGCATTCCATGAATACTATGTTTTTGATCTGTGTTTGTGATCTGCACTTGGTTGAAAAAAAAAATCTGTGGACAAGTGGACCTTCACAGTTCAAACCTATGTTGTTCAAGGGTCAATTGTTTATTTTGATAAGCCAAATTGTGTACCAGTAGCTGTTAACATTATGACACTTTAGTGTTATTAAACTATGCTTAGATCTGAAAATCTAAAATGACGATAAGGAAGTTTGGCTGAAGCAAATAATGTCTTCTTGATTCTTCTTCTCTACACTTAATATTAACCAAATTTGGAAGATTTTTCTACTTTAAATAATTGTTTTTTATGAAGTAGAATAGGAAGAAATTAATGATTTGGTTCGTAGTTTTCTGTTATCTACTTATATAGTTACACATTTATATATATATCTTTTTTCTATGACTCATTGAATTATTTTGATATGAAATACTTGGGAACAAACATATATATATATATATTTTTTTTAAATAAATGGAAGCAGTATGTTTTTAACCAGTTTGCTTAAACTACTGTTCAGTAGAATTCCAATGTTGATTCATAGAAAACTAATAAGTAGTTCTAATTAGTTAATTAGTACTCCTCAAACTTTAGAATACATAGAATTTCTAGAGAGATCGTTAAACATAGATTCCTGGGTCTCATCCTCAGAGATTCTGATTTGGTAGGCCTGAGATGATGCCAAGAACTTAGATTTATAACAATCTCAGGTAGTGCCGCCAATCCAAATACTTTGAGTCATACGAAACTCGATGATGTTTAATTGATGAGAATGTTCAGACGTTAGAAGATAACAGTTAATTATTTGGGCTTGAGGTTTTTCATTATATGTTTTATGGTTCTGTATGACATAAATATAACCTAAAAGTGCAAATTATGCTTTGTTACTGTAGGGAAGTTCATATTTTTACCCTGCAGTTTTGGTAATTTGAATCTATAAAACAAACTAATAATAGATTCATGGGAAAAAAGGCATACAAATTTATTTTTTAATTTTAATTTAATTTTATATTGAGTTCCAGGATACATGTGCAGGACGTGCAGGTTTGTTACATAGGTAAAATGTGTGCCATGGTGGTTTGCTGCACCTATCAACCCCTCACCTAGGTATGAAGTCCTGCATACATTAGCTGTTGCATACAAATTTATTAATATGCATATGGGCACAGGAGCCTTACACAAAATATGAGAATCAAAAGGTGGGGGGCAGAAAGGGGGGCCAACTGTTTCAAATTTTTATACCATCCTGAGGCTACAGAAAGAAAATGGGCTTGGAGCATGGCATAACAGGTTATTGGAGGGAGAGGAGGAAAGACATGGTTAGGGAAGGCACTCTTGTTGTGCAAATGAAACCTCATAGGTAGCAACTTCCAGAAAGAATAGATGGTAGCCTGTGCTAAGTTTCTCTGTCAGACCTTCAAAGGTGTCAGACCCTCAAATCTCTTTCTTGAGAGTTAGTCTTTCCTAGATCCAAGGTGGGAGATGATCAGAGAAAGCCTGCTTGCATCTGCTGTTTTCTTATTTCCTCTACAGATGCAAATCTCCCTCACAAAAAGCAGCTTTTCAGGGCTATTCTTGTGCTTGCAACCCTTCTGATTAGCCGTATCAAAATATACCAAAGAAGTGTATTTTTGGTGAGACACTCCATTCTCCTAATTTTGTATACAGAGGCAGAATTTAGCCAATTAAAGAATATTTTGTGTTGTGCTATCATTATTGGTATTTTTGCTATTTTGTTATAGTAATAAGCTACAATTACATTTTTTTTTAAGAAAGAATCAGGGTCTTACCATGTTGTCCAGGCTGGAGTGCAATGGCTGTTTACAGGTGCAGTCACAGCACACTACAGTCTTGATCTCCTGGGCTCAAGTGATCCCCCTGCCTCAGCCTGAGTAACTGGGATTACAGGCGCATGCCACTACATATAATTACATTTGACTTGAGCAAATGTGTTTAAGTAAAATTTCTTGAATATTAATACAGATTTTACTTGAAAAATAAATGTCTAATTGTGATTGATCAGTGCTTTTCTCTTCCCTTTTTTTTTTCTTTACTTACAGGCAGTACTTAATTTTTCTAAATATTGTGAACCTGTGGTTAAAGGAGAAGGTAACTGTGTAATTTTACTCATTAATATTTATTTTGAGAAAGGTTTTTACAAGATATAAATTACTGAAATTTTCTTCCCTTTGGGATAGCAAGTGAACGTGATACTCGCAAACTGTGGAGAAATATTGAACCTCATTTGAAGAAAGCCATGCAGACTGTTTATCTCAGGGAAGTATCAAGGTAATTTTCTATTTAGTATGCATACTATTTTTTATATCTTATTCAGGATATATACTCTCTCAACTGAAATAACAGAGAGAGGGACTCTAAAAGAAAACGATACCTGTTTGAGAATTGGCATTGCAATGGGAAAGCACATGCTGTAGTAAACTCTGCATCTTCAGGGAGGTAAAGGAAGACAAGGTTTTTAAAGGAAGAATGAAGTGAATTACATAATTGTTTTGAGATAATTATTCTTCACCACAAGGATCTGTTTCGGTTCAGAGCTGGACAGGCAGTTGCTGGGCAGATGTCCTCAAGGAGGTATTTTTTTGTGTAAGATTGCATTAGCCTTTACACAAGGTTATGTTTTTTTTCTGTCTTTTGTAATAGTTCGTTTTATCAGGCATTATGCATGAGGAGCCTTCGTGGCCTTTCTTGGCTCTGTTTGTCAGGATTTTTAACACGTGACTCCATTTTGATTCTGACAACTTTTACTTTTTCCCCTTTTAATCAAGATTTTTCTCCAAAAGCATTGCTCATCAGTCATCCTGTATTTAGGTTTTTATTGTCCCTTGGTGCCAGAACGGACCTGTCCTGGGTTGTTGTCTGGTCACTTGTTGAAGGGAGTGAATGGTGGCTAGGAGTCAGTGTCAAAACCCTTTTAGCCACAAGGGAGGTTTGAAGGGAGTGGCTAAGTCTACCTAGAGTCCGTTGTTAAGTTTAATTTTGTCTGTTCCATAGGTGTTGGCTATCATTGCAAAGTGCTTGGGCCAGCGTTGTTCTGTTAGGAGTTGTACTTCTGTAGAAATTGTTTTTTGAGACAGAGTTTCACTCTGTCGCCTAGGCTGGAGTGCAATGGCGCAATCTTGGCTTACTGCAACCCCTGCCTCCCGGGTTCAAGCAAGTCTCCTGTCTCAGCCTCTTGAGTAGCTGGGATTACAGGCTTGCACCACCATGCCTTACTAATTTTTGTATTTTTAGTAGAGACGGGGTTTCACCATGTTGGCCAGGCTGATCTCAAACTCCTGACCTCAGGTGATCCACCTGCCTTGGCCTCCCAAAGTGCTGGCATTACAGACGTCAGCCACCGCACTTGGCCACTGCAGAAATTTGATGGGCAACAAGTACAAAGTTTACAAAAGAAAATACAAAGTAAAATGTATAGTAATATGACAATCCTAGTTTGTATAGTGCTTTTGAGCTGTGAACCTCGGCTTAAAGGGAACCTACTGAGTAAATCAGATGACCACAGGGAGTTACATGAGACTTCTAACTATGTGGCCTCTTTTCTTATTTGGTTTATATAGGTCTCAGCTTTCCCAGAGGAATTTATTCAGGTACAGCTTGTGGTATTAGCAGTAACACAGACATTTCCTTATGTAACCAATAGATACAGATCAGTTTTATCATCTAGTATCATATGACTGAGTTGAAATAAAGCAGAGTGAGCTACAATTATATGAGGGATATTGCCCAAGTTGCCCACTAGATGGACTAAAGAATCTTTTAGGTCAGGTTCCGTCAACTTACCAGCAGTAGCTGCTGATTGTGAAATTTCAATTATACCATTATCAAGTGAAAATGGTAGGCATTAAGAGGAGTAAGAGTCTCATTATGATGTGGAGTCTTGTTCTAATATCTTCGAAAAAACTGTTTCCACCATGAAACTGTTGACTTCTTATTCTGCTTTGTAGTTTGACTGTCTCTGATTATGGCATTTAGTGGTTTGTTGACCCTTCTGTGTGGTCCACACATCAGGTACAAGGTTTGTTCCTTAAAATTCATCTAGCTTCAATGTATAAGGCTTCAGGAACAGAGTAGTTCCCCTTTTTAGTAATTTTATAGAAGAAAGTTGGATTGGGGGATCCTAGAAGAATTTAGAATCTAGTCTAGGCTACAAGTTGATTATAAAAACTCAAATACGATGCGTAAAGCTACAAACTAATAACAGGTGCATTATAGGTTTTTTTTTTTTTTTAAAGAAACATAACCTTTTCTCTCTATGTTGATCACATAGGTATCTCAGATTTTAAAACCTCTTGAGTCTAGGAAGTCAAACCAAGGTCGACTTAAGATTTTATTTAATATCTACAATCTTTAGGTTCTTGGGCTTGCCAGGAAGTGGCATTTTTTACTCACTCACTGTAAGACTGGGAATCCTTGAAACCAGGCAATTCTGTGCACGTTTTCTAATGTGATATGACAGTCAAAGTCTTGGTAATATAACCAGTGTTTCCAATTACATCCTGTTATAAAGAGAGAGCAAATTCTTATTGAACTTAGTAAATAAACATATTTTCAAGGAGAAAAAAAGTCCCCATGAATTGTTTTTGAATTTTAGAGGGATGAAATAGGGAGAAAAAGCAGATGCTTCACCTTGGTTCACAAAATATACTTTACTAAATTGCTAATTAGCAGTTTCCTAAAACTATACAGGTAGCTTAAGAGAGAAAATTTTCTCGGCTGGGCGAGGTGGCTCAAGCCTGTAATCCCAGCACTTTGGGAGGCCGAGACGAGTGGATCACAGGGTCAGGAGATCAAGACCATCCTGGCTAACACAGTGAAACCCCGTCTCTACTAAAAAATACAAAAAACTAGCCCGGCGATGTGGCGGGCGCCTGTAGTCCCAGCTACTCGGGAGGCTGAGGCAGGAGAATGGCGTGAACCCGAGAGGAGGAGCTTGCAGTGAGCTGAGATCCAGCCACTGCACTCCAGCCTGGGCGACAGAGCGAGACTCCGTCTCAACAACAAAAAAAAAAAAAAAAAAAAAAAAGAGAGAGAGAGAGAAAATTTTCTTAAATCTGGAAAACAAAAACAAACAAAAAAATGATAAAGTTTCAAATAAAAATCATAAAAACATCCTCATCAGTTATTCAGTCTCATGTAATTAATTTTTGTTCTGTTTGATCTTGATTAGCAGTTTCATGAACCCATCATTTCTTCATTAGAGTTCCCATAGATTTTTATTTAGTCCATTGATCTTTAAGTTACTAGAAACTTGTATTTAAGAGTACTTGTTAGAATCTTTTTTTATGAATCTGATTGCAAATGATTTTAGATAAAAATCAGAACAATAACTGTAGGCTGACAGAAACTTAAAATAGCCATGGTTAAAAATTTGATGAAAGTTTACCATAATCAGAAATTGACAGGGAAATTTGATTATTTTTTGCAGCATACATATAATCACCACAATTATGACTTGATGATACATTAGATCTCTAAGTTTTATATAATTTTAGAACACTGAATTAATCACATACCTATAAATATAACTAAAAGAAGATCCAGTATTACTTATCATTTGGCAATGCTTCTTACACAATTTACAAAATAAATTTAATCATTTAATATCTTTACAATGTGGCTTTCCAGGGGCCTAGCTAGAAAATCCAAAAGTTAGTTCTAGGTCAAAAATGTTTAATTTAGAATTTTGATACTGGGGAGGTCTATCAAAGATGCGAAAAGGTTTAAAACACCTGGTCAAAACAGGATCACAGGTCACTGTAAAATAGTAGTCATTCATTTAACCAGAATGATAATCAAAGGACTTCAAAAGCAATATAGAAAGTTACCTGGATTTAAAAAACGTTAACCCTTTCAAAGCTATTTTCCTAAGTAATAAAAAATAAAAAGCTAGTAAGAACACAGAAAGTTATCTTGATAAAATGCAAAATATTTGTTTCTTGGGCCAGTTACCAAAAAAGTAGAGAAAAACCTCTTGCAGTGTGATTGCTTCTCCTTATGGGAAGCCCATTTAGATAACCTGGAAGTTGAATCCAGCAAAAACAGTATTTGAATGTAATCAGACACAGGAAGAATGTGTGGTCAAGGTTATGAGAACACACCATGAGTGTAAACAAGAAAACTAGTACCTTGAGCAGGGAAATACATGGCTTTTAGTAACAGCATGGGAACTTTCCTGGTTACATGGAATAATTCAGACACATTCAGAAAAGCCAATTGTACAGAATCAAGTTATACTGGAGGAAAACATTGCTTTTGTAGGCCATGAAGACAAATATTTTAGAATTAAGACTGTAACAGCAGAGTTATAATCAGAGGAAAAAAGTTACAGGAGCTGATGAAAAAGTTAAAGGAGAGCGTTATCACCTCAGTCAGGATTAAAGGTATACTTTTTCAAGGGGAGAAAGAGTTGAAAGCAGTGATGTATGCAGTAAGATGCAGCAAACGTTAAACTTCCGAGATATAAATCTGAGGAGCTTTAAGAGGAAAACTCTACCTCAGGAAATGAAATTACCATCCTAAGTGAAGAAGACAGCTTTACAAATGTGAAACTAGAAAATTAAATGAAGACTGTGAAACAGGAAAAAAAAATTTTTTTTTTCTAATGTAGTGGACCAAATTTTTAGTTTTGTATTGAGGATTGAGGGATATATTTATCTCAAACTTTAATCTTTGGAAAGACTTACAAATAATTCCCTTCTAATTACAGCCAACTTGATCATACACAAATTTGTTTAATAAATCTACCCGTCACAAACCTTATAATGATTTACATAAACTGTCCATGACATGCTTAGATCTTTAGTTATTTTCTTATACTTTTAAATAACTACATTTAGGACAAAATATTTACCACACAAAATTATTTCTCAAATTTATCCTTTTTTTTGACTGGGTGTGATGCTTCACACGTGTAATTCCAGCACTTTGGGAGGCCAAGGCAGGAGAATTGCTTGAGCATGGGAGTTCAAGACCAGCCTGGGCAATATGGTGAGACCCTGTCTCTTAAAAAAAAAAAATTCACTTTTCTTTTTAACCTTCTTTTACCTAAAATACATATTTATACCGTTAACTTTACACATCTGTGTCTCCTACTTACTGGTTCCTTTCTATCATGTTTCTATTTTCTTAAATTTACATTTTAAAATAACCTTAAATAACCTTCAGAATTTAGACAAAATTATTCTTTTTTCTCAATAAAGAAAACTTTTTTTTGGCTTTTTAAGAATTCTCATTACAAACACATCTTACGTTTTGGGATACACTTTGTGTGCAGAATTATATATGTTAATTAGAATTGTTAAGGTAACTTTTAGTAACCTTATTAATAAATGGTGCTAGGAAATCTGGCTAGCTATATGCAGAAAAACAGAAACTAGACCCCTTCATACACCTTATACAAAAATTAAGATGAAGTGAAGACTTAAATGTAAAACCCAAAACCATAGGCAATACCATTCAGACATAGGCGTGGGCAAAAGAAGAAAACCTAGGCAATACCATTCAGGACATAGGTGTGGGCAGAGACTTCATGACTAAAACACCAAAAGCAATTGCAACAAAAGCCAAAATTGACAAACAGGATCTAATCAAACTTAATAGCTTCTACACAGTAAGAGAAACTATCATCAGAATGAACAAGCAACCTACGGAATGGGAGAAAATGTTTGCAAGCTACCCCTCTGGCCAAGGTCTAATATCCAGAATCCACAAGGAACTTTAACAAACTTACAAGAAAAAAACAACCACATCAAAAAGTGGGCAAAGGATATGAACAGACACTTCTCAAAAGAAGACATTTATGTGGCTAACAAACATGAAAAAAGCCCATGGCACATGTCTACCTATGTAACAAACCTGCACGTTCTGCACATTTATCCTAGAACATAAAGTAAAATTAAAAAAAATAATTCTCATTAAAAACATATCCTATTTTGGGGGGTATACTTTGTGTACAGAATTATATATGTTAATTAGAATTGTTAAGGTTACTTTTAGTAACCTCAGTTTCTAGTAAAAACCTAGGAAGCAAGAAACTTTGTCACATATCAGTTTTTTATAGATGAGAGCAATTTTATAATTTTATAAATATGTGTCTCTATAACCTTTTATGTGTAGTGATAGTCCCAAATATAGTCCTTTTATAGACATTAAGAAGCCAAGAGCAAACTTATGTTTAGTAATTTATATTTCAGTATTTTATCTTATTTGGAAGCGATTCAGACATTTAATGGGTGTTATCTAATTCAACTATTTATAAATGTTTATGCCACCTACATTCATCTAATTTATTTATTTTTAACAATTATAAGTAGATTTCTTATGAAAACTGAGGCATTAGCCAAGGCTAGTCATTAGTTCAAGCTATTTCCATGTTAATCATTTTTATAGGCTATGAATATCAGGTATTCACCTAAGTGAGAACCTTAAAGTTAAAGTTGTGGGTATTTTGCTGATTACTTTGGAGATACAGCTGTTTTTATTAAACCAACACTATTAAATTAGTCTTATTTATCAAAGAGTTACACAAACAAAGATTGTTCTGTTTTTAGGCTGAGTTTATAGTTTTGTACTTTTGTGTCAAACCCTTATACCTTATTAAAACCTCTTGTCTAGTGGAGACAAATATAAAACTACCTGGCCCATAAATTCCGGCAAAAATTTATGCTGACAGTTCTGAAGACATTTCTATTTTTATTTTATCAACAAGTTTAAAACCAGCTTGCTTATTTATTTTTATATTTTAAAAAGTATTGAACTACTGTACATAAAAAATAAAATCCTAAGCTCCCTAACGAACTAAATGGACTCCTGGGCAAAGGGGACCCCACAGAAACCTGAAAAACTCTATTCCTGGCCTTGAGGGAAAGGGAGGCTAGACACATCCATTATAGCCCCTCCCTTTTGGAGCTTAGGCACAACTAACCATCATTAACATTAAATGAGAGAGATCATAAGAGTGACAAAACAGACTCTGTGTAAATAAGAAACTAAATTCCAACTGGACTCTGATACAGAATCACATGACAGCAGACAATAAAGGAAATCAAAGTATTTTACCCCAAAATATTTCTTTGACTTATTTTGAAATGGCCCTGTAAAGCCTTTAATGCAGCCAGGCTTTCCCTTTCTATGCCTTTCCTAGATAACTAGCTTATTTATTAAAGGTTCATTTAAGTCACATGTCATTTGGTTTAATTACTGTATATTTTAACAGTTTTCATTATTATTTAAGCCAATCTGAATAGAATTCCCTAAGGGATTTCTGGACAACTGTGCCAGATTTTACCATGTAGACACAACATAAAACGCAACACATGTATACACGTATAAACACAAACACATATACACACCAGTTTGTAAAAAGATAGTTGGATCCAAACTATATTTCTGATAAAAGTGGGACCTGTTCTCATGACTAAACTGTATTTGTCCCAGTAGGCAATCTTATGAAGACTGGACCAACATTTTGGATAAAGCAGTTTCCATAGCAGTCTGATTTTTAAAAACACTTCTTTTTATCTTTTTTTCAGTTTCAGATGAGTTTAGTGTTACACATTCCAATGTTTTTATTTTTTAGATAGGACTAACTGAATTATATAAGAAAAAAATCTCCAAGTATCCTAGAATTAGTAACAAGTCTGTCTTTTGTTTATTGGTCTCATTTGCTTGACTAGTTGGTGCAGATGAGGAAGTGTTTTAGCGGGGTGTTTTGGTTGGTTTGTTTCAACTTTTTCTAGTCCCTGCGTGGCAGACGAAGCCATTTTTATGCCAGATAGAGAAATGTTGTATTATTGCTCTGAGCTCAAGATTTTGACCTCTTTGATCTGAGAGACTGACTCTTATAAACATTTATCTCTTTTCTTTTAGAACTATCAACTCTTTAATTAACTGTTCCATCACTCAAAGCGATTGTTAGTAAGGCAAACCTAAATTTACATTTCCAGAAAATGTCTAGGTTGTCAGTTGCCATGGAGCTGATGTAATTTGTAAAACAATAATTTGAAAGCACTCTAAAACTTTTTCCCCTTTTGTTTCTATCCTGGCTTGAATGCCATAGCAGCAAGTTTGTCTCAATACCAGCAGAAAAAGTTATTAGATTCAAAGTAGGCAGGAAAAAAACAGAGAAGTAGAGAAATTAGAATGCTCTGCATATTTTAATTCTTTCGTTGGTTACAGTTTTTTAAATAAGTTTAAATAGTTCAAATAATGGCTATTGTGCTCCAAATTTTCCTTGATGTCGTGGCAAATCCATTTGGGCCTGCAGCAACCTCAATTCTTTTCTTCCCAGAAGAAAGAATTCTACCAAGAAACATAAGGCAGAAGGAGAGACTGAGGCAAGTTTTAGAGCAGGAGTGCAAGTTTATTACATAGCTTTAGAGCAGGAACAAAAGGAAGTACACTTGTAAGAAAGCCAAGCAGGCGACTTGAAAGATAAGTGCCCCATTGACCTTTGACTTAGAGTTTTACATGTTGGCTTACTTCTGGGTTCCTGCAACCCTTCTCTAATTCTTCCCTTGTGATGGGCTGTCCATGTGCGCAGTGGCCTGCTAGCCCTTGGGAGGTGAGCATGTGCAGTGTGTTTACTGGCCTTGTACACATGCTCACTGGAGGTGTTCTTCCCTTACCAGTGGAATGTCCCTGGAAGGTCGTATAGTAGTTAAATGCCTCTATTTTGCCTCGTACTGCACATACCTGAGCTTACCTACACAACTCCTGAGATCTTATTGGAAAGCCTCTGATCACCAGTTTCAGGTGTTTCTATCTATTGGGAGACTGCCTTTGCATGGTGCCAGCTGTGACCAATTATTAGAGATACAGTGTGACAATAGCCTGCCCATCACCCTAGGGTCGCCTGACATTCCTGATGCGGTAGGGGGAGCCTTCTCCTGTCCTGCTTATGCCTGACTAGCTACCTTCTGTAACAATTTGCCCATCAGTTAAAAAATATGCCCAAGAATAGTCCATAATATAGCTGGCTGGAATCCCCAAAGGAAGATTGTTTTGGCATGCCTTTAGAATTTGAGGATCCCATTTTGTTTCTTATTAATCACTCAAGAACAAAGAAAATCCTATAAATCTTGTCAGGGAATATTAAGCATTTGGACTAGTGTTTGATGGTGGTGACCATTGTAGTGGCTTTTGATTAGCCATCATGTGCCTACCATTTAGAATGTCTTGTCAGGGAATATTAAGCATTTGGACTAGTGTTTGATGGTGGTGACCATTGTAGTGGCTTTTAATTAGCCATCATGTGCCTACCATTTAGAATGTTTATTTTTGCTTCTTGTAGATTCTTAGAAATAAGCAAGGGAAAAGAGCTAAATTATTTACAGATGTATGTTACCAAACCAAAATGAAACCAAGATAAGAGTAGTCACAAAAATTTTAAACCCAGGTATGCAGATTAAACAAAATACTAAATTAGGCATGCAGAACCAGAAGTGAATTCACCAGAAAAGACATACCTCACAGAACACAAATTTTATAATAACCAGAGTATTCAAACCAGAAGGACACTTGTCCTTGTTCCAGAAAGGGATTGCCAGAAAAGGCAAAAAGTTGTTATTATCCCAAGAGGATTGTAAGGCCCTTTATTAAGGTGGCCTTAATCAGATCCTGAATGAATTCAGGAGCTTCCATCAAAAAGCAGGAGGCTCACCAGGGCAGAAAAGGTGAGCCGCGGAAGCAGAAGGCTCAGAGGGCTCAAGTGAGTACTATTTACCAGTTCTTAGAATTGCTGAGTCCTTCTGAAGGTGATCTTGCTGCAAGTCCCACTTTTGACTCGAGATATGTCAACCTAAATAACAGAGAGGGACTCTAAAAGAAAATGATTTATCTGTTTGAGAATGGGCATTGCAGTGGGAATGCACGTTGTAGTAAACTCTGCATATTCAGGGAGGTAAAGGGAGACAAAGGTTTTTAAAGGAAGAATGAGGAGAATTACATAATTATTTTGAGATAATTATTCTTGGCTACAAGGATCAATAACAAAGGTGGTACCAGTTCGGAGTTTGACAGGCAGTTGCTGGGCAAACATCCTCACAGGATTTTTGTATAAGGTTATGATGGCCTTTGTGCAAGATTATGGTTTTTTTCAGTTTTTTGTGATAATTGTTTTATCAAGCATTATCCATGAGAACCCTTTCTTCGTGGCCTTCCCCGGCTCTATTTTTTGGGGGTTTTAGCACACGTGACTCCATTATGTTACACAATTTGTAACAAAGCTTTTTTTTAAAAAAAACCTGGAAAGCTATAGGAAAGTCAGTACTAGCTTTGCCATATTTATGCTAGATATTTGAATGATATAATGAAAATTTGATTATAAAATAAATAGATGAGCCATTATAAATCGACATATTTCTGTTATTAAAATTTCTTAGTAGAGAAACAGCTCAGGAGAGACATGGTGGCACATAGTGTGTGAGAAGAACGTGATTTTGACTTCCAGCTCAGCCATTGTCTGCTGTATATGATCTTAACAAGTCCTAAGACCTCTAGGCCTTGGCTTCCTCCTGTAAAAGTCCTTACAAGATTTAGATAATATATCTGAAAATTATTGTGAATATTAAAGTGTCTTATTAGATATTAGATTAAGCCTAGATTACAAATTAATATAGGAAACCTAAAAACATCAACACTATCTGCTTTTCTTTCTAGTCAATTTTTTTTTACAGTTTTTCTCTCATGAATGCCGTATTCTATCACTAAATACTTTTCCTTAATAATTTTATTTGATTTCAGTTTAATTAGCTGATTAGCCTATAATTCAGGTAAAAATTTAATAGTTTCTTTCTTAATTAGCAGAAATACTACAAAGATACTATTATTCCTTTTCCCTTTTCAATAACAAAAATTCATTTAACGAGAGTTTTTGGAAATCATAGAATGGAAAAGCTTGTGATCTTCTAAATGTAGGAAAACTTGTTTGCTTGTTAAAATGATTCTTACATAATAATGAAAGGACTTCTAGTCCCATAGGATAATTATGGCCACTTTATTTCTGTCCGCAATATCAATAAAGAGAGCCAATAGAACCACCCGTAACTCTTGCCTGCTGTATTAATAGGAGTTAGAGATTGCTGTATATATCAGTAGTGAAGTGATCAACTGAAACCAGCAGGGCCGGCTCTGGAGCTCATGCTGAAGTGAAAAGTCAAACAAAGACTGAAAGGAAAAGAGAAGATTGTTGGTACAGGGGATGGGTTGACTAGTAGGGGTGAAATAAAAATGAAATCGCTTGAAGAAAGAGAGTTCAACCCTGAGTGAGAAAGTATTGAGCAGTTCTGAGGCTGGAAGGATTAGAGAGCACTGGCTACTGGAGAATCAAAGTGACATTTTGTTTTTCGTTTTTTTGAGACAGGGTTCCACTCTCTCGCCCAGACTGGAGTGCGGTGGCAAGATCACAGCTCATTATAGCCTCAACCTCTCTGGGTCCAGGTGATCCTACCACCTGAGCCTCCTGAGTAGCTGGGACTATAGGCATGCGCTACCACACCTAATTTTTTGTATTTTTTTTTTGTTTTAAGAGTATGTGGGACCAGAGTTAGCATGGTAGTCTTGGGAAAGTACTGTTTTGAGGGGAGACAAGTAGTTGATTCAGAAGAGTGTGATACTCCTTTGAGAGTTGGTAATGAAGGAAAAGAATGGAAAGAAAGGATAGAAATTAAAGATTCCTCTTGTCCCCCAAATAAAAAAGAAATTATAAAATCAGAAGCTAATCCCTCCTTTTCATAATAGCACCATATATTAAAGAAACTTGACTTCATTATTTTTCCAGAAGGGAGCACTTTGGAATTAAGTAATCTTGCCACCCCACAACCTTACCCCTGCATTCATAAAATCACCTGTTATTACTGACCAAGCCAAACATTAGGCATTTCAAAATGAAGAAAAGACAACATGGAAAAGCCATGTAAAGGTATTATTTAGGAAGAAACAGAAAACGTGAATAAAACAGTTTAGTTGATGAAAATTTCCCCCTTAACACCCAAAACAATGCAGAGGAAGACTGCAATACGACACCTTGACTTGATTTAGGTTTGTTTAAAAAGCATTTTCAGGTATGGAAAGCATACTTTAATTTTGAACTTCAGTAACTTAGAATAAATGGACAAAGAACAGGGGGATGTGAAATAAAAGTTGATCAAACTCAGGAGCAAAGTTCAGGCAATAGTAGCTATCTCAGAAATGAAAATGAAAAAATAAGATATCCAAAGGAAACTACATTCAACTGAGAATATAATAAGGGACATTGAGGAGAAGACTGAAAATAACCAAGAGAACAAAACTAAAAAAAGAGGTCAAAATAATCAGGTAGGCTGTGACAAATATGATAGACAAATAAGATTTAACATATATTTAATTGGAGTTCCTGAAGACAGAAAACAACGATGGATTGGAATTAAGATCTAAAATTATAATCCAAGAAAACATTCCAGAAATAGAAAACCTAGCTTTACACATCAAAACAGTTTATTTTTCCAATTAATCCAGAATGATCAATTCTGAAACTGTATTAGTATATTGTACTGTAATAAATTATCAGAAATTTAGTGGTTTAAGACAACACATTGTTACTGTCTTACAGTTTTGTATGTCAGAAGTCTAAAATGGGTCCGCAGGGCTTTCCTTCTGGAGGCTCTCAAGGAGAATCTGTTTCTTTGCCTTTTCTAACTTCTAGAGGCTGCCTTCATTCCCTGGCTTGTAGTTCCATTCTCCATCTTCTAAGCTAGCAGCGTAGCATTTTCTCTTATGTCTGACTTGTCTTCCTCTTAGAAGGATCCTTGTGACTATATTGGGCATATCTGGATAATGCAGTGTAATGTCTACCTGAAGATCCTTAACTCAGTGACATCTGCTAAGTCCCTTTTACCCCATAAGAACGTATTCACACGTTCTAGGGATTTGGACTTTGATATCTTTGGAGGCAGGGCCATTATTCAGCCTACCACAGAGACTTCTTGGAAAGCATTTAGACTTTAAAAATAACAGAAAAAAATCTCTGAGCTTTCAGGCAAAAAAATATAAGTCCCTTACAAAGGAAAGTCAGTCAGTGAAAAAGCAAGACAACAAATACATCAACAATTTCAGGAAACTCAAGGAGAAAGGAAGTGTAAGCCAAATAATTTCATGTTCAGTCAACCTATCATTCAACTATCAAGGCTAGAGAAAAACACTATTAAATATGGAAGAACTCAGAGAACACTACTCATAAGGCATTTCTTACGACAACCTTGATGTGAAAGAGATGACTGGAGAAACGAACAAAAGGATTGATAATGAACATTGAATTTAATTAAGTTTAGCTCCAAACTAAAATTAAGGTGGAAATAAGAGTAGAAGAATAGTATGTAAATATTATGTATTCTGACAAGGTAGGATTATTACAACTTTAAAAAAATGGGAAAAGAAGGAAAAGAGAAAGGGGAAAATAAAATAAACTTGTTGATTGCTATACCCGTAAGAGATGAATATCAAAGAATACTTCAAAAGCTAAAACTACTGTTTTTAAAGTATACTCAAAGAAGGCCCACACTCATCCTTATCTCTTCCAACCTGTTCTTCATGCAGATTTTGGATATTTAATTGTTCAAATCTGGCATTATTTTAAAATTAGTCCTGTAAATTAGCTCATTTTTGAGAGTTCTGTGAGAGTTTTAGAGTTGGTGAGCACCTTTGCATCAAACTGCCTTATTTTTTTTATGAGTAAACAATTCATTTTTTCGAAGTCATGCAGCTAAAACTGTCCTAGGGCATTCTTTACTCATTATACTATAGTGTGTTGCCTTATAAAAATTTGTCATGTCGTAATCACTTCATATTCTTAATAGTGTTTTGGTTGTTTAGCAGTTTTAATTGTAAGTAAGGCCAGGATGGAGCAATTAAAATACCTTGAACTCTGCAAGCATCCTACAAGGATTCGACTCATAGCTCCAGTATTGACTGGCTAAATGTCCTTGGGTGACTTAACCTTTGAGCCTCAGTTTTCTGGTGTGATACCTACTTTGAGGGATTCCTATAGAGTTTAGAAATAGTATATGACAATTGTATCTAATATGGTAACTAGAACATTGGGAGTTTTACTGAATGGTAGGTGGTAGTATTTATTTATTTATTTATTTATTTTTTAAGTCAAAGGCTCACCCTCACCCAGGCTGGAGTGCAGTGGCACAATCTCAGCTCACTGCAACGTCCACCTCCCAGGTTCAAGTGATTCTCGTGCCTCAGCCACCCAAGTAGCTGGGAATACAGGCATGCACCACCATACCCAGCTAATTTTTGTATTTTTAGTAGAGATGGGGTTTCAGCATGTTGCCTAGGCTGGACTTGAACTCCTGGCCTCATGTGATGCTCCTGCCTTGGACTTCCAAAGTGCTAGGATTACAGGCATGAGCCACCACACCCAGCTTGGGTGAAATTTTTTGATAGCTACAACAGTGATCATAGTAAAAGAGATTATTAAATAGTTAATATCTAGATATTGCTTTATAAATTTATGCCATTCTAATATATACATTCAATTATTTTGTACAGGTACAAAGTTTATTGCATGTAAATATTTTTATTTTCTATTTTGTTAATAAATTAAAAAATTTAGTTTTTCTAGGGCTCTGTTTTAAGTACAGCATATTGATTTTATATATTTTTAATTCATTTTTGCTCTTCTATTTTTTTTTCAGTTCCCAATGGGAAAAGCTACAGAAAGATGACACAGATCCCGGGCAACTGAAAGGTATCAAAGGAAGTATTGAGACAGTTACCAGAGATACTTCTTTAGCCAATTATCAAGATACTAAGTTAATACTAAAGAGCATTTACTCAGGAAACAATGTTATAAAAGAGAATTTACTTTTCAAGCTATAATGCTATTTTGATTAATGAATTTTCTTTAACTGAAGCTCAAATTTAATGGGAGGAAATAAAGTTTGAATACTAGCTATTTTCTAAATATTGGATTATATCATGAAAATCAAGCAGTTTCTATTGCTTTAAATGCTTTTATTAAAGCAATCTAATTATATGACAGTTTTATCTCATGTTTATATTTCATGAGTTTTGTGGAATAAAATGTAATTTTATGTTAATCGGTTTAGGGTATGCACTTTGGTGGTTATGTTTTGAAAGCTTTGTGCTTTTGTTTTCTTTAAGAAAACTGCTACTTTGGATTCGTCCCACATATTAAATAGAACTAATTTTACTTTAAAAAATAAGCAAATATTGAAAATGTTATTTTTTAAAAAATGTCAGTGGCTGATGGTTAAAGAAAATGGTGTGAAATAGTGATGTTAAGATGTTGCTTTGTGTTTTTTTGGTTGTTATATGCTCCAGATGCTTTACAAGTGACTTCTAGTTGTATGTTTTTAGGAAAAGGGATAGATGCCAGAGTTAGAACAAATCTGTAGTAATTGATTTGCACTACTTTCTGTCTGTTTGACCTTGAACCCAGCTCAATTTTTGATTTGTAAAATGGGAAGAATATTTAGCATTGTTACTGCAAAGATTCAAAGTGATGCTTAAGTAAAGCACCTAACAGTGTCTGACACATAGTAGATTTTCGGAAATATCAGATTTCTTCCCTTCCCTTAAGAATCAGTGCTACTTGACTGACCCTACTGTTTTATTTATCCATTCATCAGTTATTTCCTATGTGCAAGGCAGTATAGGAATACAAAAAAACATTAGACAAATAGTTTGTCATATAGGAATACAAATAGTTTGTCATATAGGAATACAAAAAAATTAGACAAATAGCTCCTTCAACAAATAGTTTTGTTTACTAAGGGGTATGGTTTATGTACAGGTTAAGCATTCTGAATCCAAAACTTCCAAATAGAAAATGCTCCAAAATTTTCTGAGTGCTGACATGAGCTCAGAGGAAATGCTCGTTTTCTTTGATTTTTTAGAATTTAGGGATGTTCAACTGGTATATACAAGTATTCTAACATCTGAAAAAATCCAAAACACTTCTGGTCCCAGGCATTTCGGATAAAGTATACTTAACCTGTACAGTTAACTGTTAATATAAGGCATCACGTTATGTGGGAATACTCAAAGTAGGAATTCATAGTTAGAAATACGTTTTTCTATTGATGTGGTAGGGGGACATCAGGGGTTTAAGAGAGAGCGTGGCCTTGAAGGGAAGAATGAGTAGGATTTAGACTTCAGAATGAGAAGAATCAAGCAAAAATAATAGCTTGAGTAAAGCCTGTCATTAATGATAATGTTAATCACCACCACGACCATCATTATCATGACACTTTTTAAGATAAGGAAATAGGTCATTTTGACTAGAGAATACCATATGGAAATCAAAAGTTAAGTGAGAAGAGATACTTAAAACCCAATGGTAGCCTGATAAGTACTTCATCAAAGTGTTTTGTTATATAGGCCTCTCAGCGCATACTCATGTGGAACTTCCATATTACTCTAAGTTCATTCTAATTGCTGCATACCTTGCTTCATACAATCCAGCAAGAACTGACAAGAGGTTTTTTCTTAAGGTAATAATAACATACTTTTTTTCACTTTATTTTTTAAGATCCCAGGAATATTTTGAAATTTCTTAACACTTGTAAATTTCTAAGGGGAAGAGATTAGAATAAGATTGCCAAATACATGTTTAGGACTCATTCTTTAAAGGGTTTACATTAATGTCACAATCTGAAATTTGAGAAAAGGTAGGCAGTTTCATAGAAAAGAGGAAATCAGATATACTTTAGGTAATAATTCAGATTTTAAAAATACATAGAGTTTTGTTTAAAGTGTGGAGGATGTTTTAAAACTCTCACTATAGTGAATTATTATCCAGCACACTGAAGGAACCTGTCCTGTACATTCATTAGTTAGAGAAATCCCAGTTTAGAGTTGTTGTTTTTTTCTTCTTCTTCACCCACTATATTCTTGTCGCTTTAGCCTTTTTCTTTCCTCAAAACATTCTAATCTCTTTCCTACCTTAAGGTCTTTGTCTGTATGTTCTGTCTTTCTAGAAAGCTTCTTCTCTACTCCTTATTCTTCAGGCTTCAGTTTAAATGTTGCCTTCTCAAAGCAGTTCTCCCTGTACAACCTATCTTAAAATAGGTCCTCTTTATTGTTTCCTATGTTTGCTTTCTTCTTTGGACTTACAACAATTTTTATTTATTTATTTATTTATTTATTTATCATGTCTTGTGCTACTCTCCAGAACTTTTATTTTTTATTTTTTTGAGAACGAGTCTCACTCTGTCACCTAGGCCTGAGTGCAGTGATGTGATCTCGGCTCACTACAGCCTCCGCCTCCCGGCTCCAGTGATTCTCATGCTTCAGCCTCCCAAGTAGCTAAGATTACAGGTGTGCGCCACCACACCTGGCTAAGTTTTATGTTTTTGGTAGAGACAGGGTTTTGCTATGTTGGCCAGGCAGGTCCCAAATTCCTGGCCTCAAGTCATCCTCCCACCCCGGCCTCCCAAAGTGCTAGGATTACAGGTGTGCGCCACTGTACCTGGCCCTCTTTAGTTTCTAGAGGGCAAGTACCACATCTATTGTTTTCTCCCACTATTGAATCTTGAGTGCCTTACTAAAATGCTCTCCGTCAGTGTTTATTATGTGAATTGTGCCTTACTAAAATGCTCTCTGTCAGCGTTTTTTATGTGAATTGCCAGACTTGTTTATGGGATGAATAAAAATCCATATCTCTTTGGAAATTTCACTTTTATAGCAATGTATATGCTGTACTAAATCAATATAATAAGTTCTTTTAGGAAATGTCGTTATTTTATTTTAGAAATTCTTTTTTTTACATGCAAAAGTAATGTTACATCCAACCCAAGTCTAAATGAAATTGGCCTAAAATATGTTGAAGTCTAATATATATACAAGGTGATAAGAAGAATAACTATTTAGAAACCTAAGATATATAGATTTGTATTATGTGTGCCATGTTTTAAATAAATAATGTTTTCTGGTTTTGTGGAATACTATCTTTTCAACTTAAAATTTATTTTCCTTAATTGCAGCATCATGGAAAAATCAAGAAAACCAACTTTCTAAAAAAACACGAAAAGGTATTTACATTTTAATTTCTCTAATGGAAGAAACTTAGGAAATGAAGATAATATAGGGAATAGATACATCTGTAATTGTATTTGTCATTTGAATATAGGAACTTATTTGTGTTGATATGGTACCCTTATACTGTAACGGTACAGTATATGTACCGTTTTTGTACATATACTGTACAAAACAGTATATGTACTGTTATGTTATGTTGAATACAGTGTTTGAAGGCACATTTAAGTGAGCTGGTGCTGGAGATTAAAACTGAGTTGACAAAGTTTTTTTAGTGTTTTAGTAGATGAAGCAGTTTACCCTGGATTATTTAGTTAAATACAGCCAATTGAATACAGGCATTTTCCTCTTTTCTTTCCCCTTTGAAGCACCCATGACAATGACATTGAAGAAATAAAAAAGGTAAACTCATAAATACTAAGCAGATGAGAGATCCCCGGAAATTGGAATTGCATGGTAGGAAGATATTGAGGTGACCAAGCAGATTGGAGAAAACGCTAAAACCTAAGCCTCAAACTTAGCTGATTTGGCCTTAGGAATCTGGAAAAAGTTTAGGGATTAGAAGCACTAAGTACTTTTGAAGGGGGGGTCAGGCAAGGTTGAAACTGGTGAAAGCAGCATTTAGACCATTCAGATCATTTCTTCCACTTTGTATGTCCAAACCACTGTTGCTTCTCTTGTCAGAAGATGGAGAATTTTGAACTATAAACTCTGCACTATAGAAACTGCAAATTTTGTTTCCCTTATTCTTAGAGGCAGTTTTGCTCAATTCCAGGACTTCCTGACTCCAGAGCCTATGATGATGTTTACCACTGTTCTTGAACTCCTACAACAGACAAATGGTTAACCTTTAGAATTTTTATTATTTATCTGTTTTTGAGGCAGGATCTCACTCTGTCACCCATGCTGCAGTGCAGTGGCGTGATCATGGCTCACTGCAGCCTCAACATCCTGGGCTTAAGTGATCCTCCTATCTCAGCCTCCCTAGTAGCTGGGACTACAGGCACACACCACCATGCCTGGCTAATTTTTGTAGAGACAGGGTTTCACCCAAGACTCATCTAAGCCCAGGAGTTCGAGGCTGGTCTCCAATGATCCACTCCTCTCAGCCTTCCAAACTCCTGGGATTACAGGCATGAGCTACCATGTCTGACCTAATGTCTCGAATTTTTAAAGACTCATTACAAACCAATAAGAAAAAGACAAAAATTCAATAGCAAAATGGATAAATGATACAATAAGGAACCTGAATGTCTAATAATCATGACATGATTGTCAGCCTTATTCACTAATGAGAGAAAAAGTTAAAACAACAGTGAGATATTTCATTCTCTTGGTTTGACAAAACTAAAAAAGTCTGTGATTTCAAGTGCTGGTGATAATGTAGAAGAGTGAGAGTCTGCGTATTCTGCAGGTTGACAATATCTGCTGAAGTTAATATGTTAATATTAGGATAGACTGGTTATGCTTGTAGTAAAAAGCAAACCTCGCCCAGGCGCAGTGGCTCATGCCTGTAATCCCAGCACTTTGGGAGGCCAAGGCGGGTGGATCACGAGGTCAGGAGATCGAGACCATCCTGGCTAACATGGTGAAACCCCATCTCTACTAAAAATACAAAAACAAAAATTAGCCGGGCATGATGGCGGGCGCCTGTAGTCCCAGCTGCTCGGGAGGCTGAGGCGGGAGAATGGCATGAACCTGCGAGGTGTAGCTTGCAGTGAGCTGAGATCACGCCACTGCACTCCAGCCTGGGCGACAGAGCGAGACTCTGTCTCAAACAAACAAACAAAACCCCCAAACCCATGGTGGCTTTATACAACAGAAGTTTTTATGTTGCTTACAGCATAACTGAATATGAATTGAGTGGCCCTCTTTCATCTTACAGTGATATGAAGTGAAACATTTTGGCTTCTGAAGTTGCCACTAAAGGGAAGGAAGGTGCAAGACCAGGCTTGGAAGTAGCTTACATCACTTCTATTCATATTTCATTGGCCCAGCAGAACCCAGTTACATGACCTCTATCTAACTGCACAAGAGACTGAGAAATGGAGTCTTCTTGTGTGTCAGAGAAGAAACAGTGTTGGGAAACACTGACTCTGCCTTGTACTTTAATCCAGTAGCAGTCCTACTTAGAGAAACACACATTTGCACAAGGAGAAATGTACAGGATTATCAGTCACAGGATTATTTGTAATAATAATGAATCTTTTTAAGTAGTCGTAAAATGGAATTCTGTAAGGTAATTTAAAAATGAACTAGAGCTACATGTATCTATATGGATAAATCTCAGAAAGCAATTGGTAGAGAGGTATGTTCAAAATGATATCATTTATATAAAATTTTAAACCATGCAAACAATGCTGTGTATTGTTTGTGGATACATATGCAGTAGTATAAAACCTTCATGAGAATACATCAAATTCTAGATAGTGGAATTTTTCTAGAGAAGGAAAGGGAGAATAGGATGGGAGAGGGTTCAGGGAAGCTTCAGCTCATCTGTAATGTGATCTAATGTTTTATTTCTCTGCACGTATTGCACAGTGTATTTGATAAAATTGAGTGGTGAGTCCATTGGTATTCATTATATTCACTTTGTACACTTTTATATATTTGAAATATTTAATAACAAAAGCATACAAAATTTAAGACCTGGAAAATAATTTCTAACTGAGGTTAAAAACTTCATTGTATAATTCTGAGTAGGTATTCTTCTTTACATTCATTCTTATTTTAAATAAATAGTTACTCCATGCATGTAAATATAGTTTCCAATTTTATTTGCCATTGCTAATATAAAGTACTTATCTGTGGCTGGGTGCACAGGCGCACGCCTGTAGTTCTAGCACTTTGGGAGGCCAAGGTGTGCGGATTACTTCAGGTCAGGAGTTTGAGACTAGCCTGTCCTACATGGCAAAACTAAATATACAAAAGTTAGCCATGTGTGGTAGTGCCTGCCTGTAATCCCAGCTACTTGGGTGGCTGAGGTATGAGAATCACTTGAACCTGGGAGGTGGAGTTTTCAGTGAGCCAAGATCATGTCACCGTACTCCAGCCTGGGTGACAGAGTGAGGCTCTGTCTCAAAAAAGGAAATAAATATTTATTGACTATTAAAATTATCTGCTAATAGAATGGAACTTGAGCATTGTCTCATTTCTGATGACATGAATTATACTATATGAGTTCATATACAAGTATGAACATTTTACAATCTTGAAAAATTTTTTTTAATTCTACATTGTTTTAGGCTGATAGCTCATTTGCTTTATAAAGTATTTTATTAGTTTTCTAAGTTAAGCTACGACTTACTGTAATTGATCCTTTTAGAGCTACTAATGTTGAACAAATAAATTTTCCTGGCAGTGGTACAAAGAGGGATTGTGAGAAATAAGTAGTAAGCTCTAGTCTACGATTTAGGAATCTGGTTTGGTTATTATCTTGGATTTGGCGAAATCACTCAACACCTGGTTATAACAGCAAAGGCATATTTAGGACTAGACCGGATGACTGTGAGTTCTTTAGTTAATATTTGTTGATACTAAGTCAGAAATCTTGAGGAATATGTTAGAAGATAAATCATGGCTGAGTATGGTGGCTCAGGCCTGTAATTCTAGCACTTTGGGAGGCCAACGTGGGGAGGATTGCTTGAGGCCAGGAGTTTAAGACCAGTCTGGGCAACATAGTGAGACCCTGTCTTTACAAAATAATTTGTAAAAATACCCAAACATTGCGGTGTGTGCCTAGAGTCCTAGCTACTCAAGAAGAGAGACTAAGGTGGGAGGATGGCTTGAGCCCAGGAATTCAAGGCTGTAGTGAGCCATGATTGTGCTGCCACTGCTTTCCAGCCTGGGTGACAGCGGACCTTGTCTCTAAACAAAACAAACTTAAAAAAAGGATAAATCATGATCGTATCAGGTAAACTTTTAACTTACAGATTGCAGGTTAGATTTGTTAGCATTTTTAGGGGAACTATAAAAAACATAAATACATTGTTACTGCCAGTTTTGTAGTATAGAAAGTGAGTGCTCTGGTATAAGAAGAAAATCCATGTTTTTGTTTTGTTTTTTATAGACGAGCAATCATCTCCTTGGACCAAAACCATTTCCACTAGACAGATTATTAGCAATATTATACAGTATCGTGGACAGCAGAGTTGCTCCAACAGCAAATATTTTTTCCCAGGTAAGCTTAATCATAGGTTATTATCTGTCATCTTTGTGGGATTCTTCAGAAAGTAGAGTTGATAGAATTCCAGGTGTTCACAGTTTTGTTCCATATATGTTATTGTTTTAACTATATAATGAACCATGTTTTTGGTAAGTAATTGAAAATTACGTCTATAGAATCTTTGGGGGTATCACTGTCACTAAATTTGCATATGTTTACAAGTATAACCTCATGGCAAATAATTTAATTTGGCTCTTTTTCAATAAAGGAATTTTTAAAATTAAATGATCATAATTATCTTGCTAATTAAACAAGTGGCTTGATGACTAAGTTGATGAATTGTAATTTAATGAAAATAAAATTAAAAAAAATTTTTGTAAGAGAGTAATCTACAATGTCCTTATTCCTCATCTATGTACTTTGCAGATAGATGTGCTTTTATTAAAAAATGCAATTTTCCAGAATAATTAAGTTCTCAGAATTTCACTAGGTGGCAGCAAAAGCATAAAAATAGAAAATATGACTTTTAAAAAAAACAAGTAGTTACGGTTTGTTTTTTTTAGTTGACATTTTAAGAAAAAACAATTTATTAAAATTATAATAGATTTCTTAAATGATCCAGAAAAATAATGCTTAGCACATGGTACAAGTGGATAGAAGAAAAAGCGAAATGATGTAACTAGTATTTATTTAAAAGCAAAGTCATGTCAGATATTGCAGTGAGTATTTTGTTTTCTCTATGCATTTTTAGGTTGAGAAATATGTAAATAATATTTACATTTTAATTAATTCACTGAATAAATCTGGCCCCAGAATAGCTGTCAGACTTTGTAATCTAATGTGTGCTGGTAACTTTTAATTTTTCTTCTAGAGAAGAGTTTGAGTAACAAATATAGTCTCAATTTTCTCAACATTGAATTGAGATAGGTTTTTTTTTTTTTTTTTGTGAGACAAAGTCTCGCTCTGTCTCCCAGGCTGGAGTGCAGTGGCCGGATCTCAGCTCACTGCAAGCTCCGCCTCACGCCATTCTCCTGCCTCAGCCTCCCGAGTAGCTGGGACTACAGGCGCCCGCCACCTCGCCCGGCTAGTTTTTTAAATTTTTTTTAGTAGAGACGGGGTTTCACCGGATTAGCCAGGATGGTCTCGATCTCCTGACTTCGTGATCCGCCCGTCTCGGCCTCCCAAAGTGCTGGGATTACAGGCTTGAGCCACCGCGCCCGGCCGAATTTAGATAGTTTTTATAAATGTCTGCATGTATAGAAAATTGTATCTGCATTTATTGTGTTCTTGAAGAAACTCAGTTCACTCAGTTACTCGGCTACATAAGTAGCTAGCTAGATAGGTAGATAGCTAGCTAGACAGGTAGGTAGATCACTAAAGCTGACAACTTTTAAAAAGTTACAGGGATTTTTCCCATATGTATTTTTAAAAAGCTTGGTCTGAAATTGGTTTTTAATCAAACTTTACATTTTATTAATAGCTTTTTACATACAACATAGGAATTTTTTGTTTTGTGTTTACTGGTGCAGTAACTCTAGATTAGCAGGTATTTTGAATTATCAGGTCTTTATTATAAGCAATGGAGCCTTATGTTAGGTCGGAGAGATTAAACAACTTTTGCAATATGATGCAGTGAGTAAACCTTTGAGATGTAAAGCCTAGGGAAGTGAGACAGACAGTGCTTTTGAACCGAGCAGAAACATGTTTGCATCACATGTGATTGTACTTCTCAGGTGCCCACAAATTACCTGTGTGAGGGGCACAATGAAGGATAGTACATGTTTTTTCTTTCAATGAGCTTATAATTTATTCTAGGGCATTAAAATGTATACATAAAAATACTTTCTTAAGGCTGTAAATGAATGCTAGATAGTGCTCCTGAGGAGTTTAGAGCAGAAAGAGATCACTTCTAGATTGGGCAGGATGAAAGAATTCATAGAAGATGAAAAATGAGGCTTGGCTGTGGAGAATGAGTAGAAGTTTTTGTTTTTTAAATATTTCTAATTTACATTAGTGATACATGTTTATTACACAGAAATGTGTAAATGGGTAAATAGAGAAATAGTAGCTTATAATCAACTGATACCTTATTTCCAAAGGATAGAGTTTAGGTTAGAGATTCAGAAAGAAAGGTTAATATGATCCGAAGAAAGGTATCCGAAGAAAAGTATGTGACCTTGTGAACTGTCACCCTGGTTTGGTTGGAATTGAATGACGTTATATTGTAGTAGTAGTAGTCATTGTAGTTGTGATTTTAGCAGTAGCAGTCATGGTAACACTACTGCCACCACATGTCACACCTTACTATTGGTACCTTACATATTGTACTTTACATTCATAGAGCATTTTCTGTTTTTAGAAATAAACTCTTCAGGAGTTTTATCCTCTGGGGAAAAAATATAGCAATTAAAAACAATGGGAGGCTTCTGGTTTAGAGATTTACTAGCTGCTCTGAGCCTTTGACTGTGATGAACAATGTCAGCAGTCTTCGTGGTTATAGCAGTGTGAGTAATATTACATAATTAAGAAAACAACTTGGCCCAAAATGCATCTTTGTCTGTTAATGAAGTTAAATTTTTTTCAAACTTGACAATTGTAGTTGCTGATTTTTTTATTCTTTATCTCTTCTAATTAACATTTTGTAATCAAAACGATAAATTTGTATATTTAAAGTATTGTTATACATGAATTTAGGTTAATTTAATAGCAAGTCATTTAGGAACACGATCTTAGTTATTCTCATTGGGTATACAAAGGGTCCGGGAGTACATAGGGATAGATGCAACTAGTTCTAAGGAGTTGATCTTTACTTTTGCTTGGTCAGTAAAGTATCCAAGAAAATCTAATAACATATGTATTGTGTCACAAGAACAAAATGTGGCAGGACTCTCATCCAAAGAGTATTTCTCCCACATGCCTTGTATTTTCTTCTTCCCATTGACTCCCAGTGACCTTTTCTATTTTTCTTCTTTCTCCTTTTATTCTTCTATCAAAATTATACTCTTAACCATGGGAATGTTAGTTTATATTTAACCTACATACGCTTAATTTTTTAAGTGAAAAACAGAAACACATTTGTATTGAAAGTGCTTATTTGGTACGAACACTAGATGGCAGTGTTTTGGCAGTCTAGCTTTAAGATGAGCCAGACAAACAGACCTTTTACCTGTTAATACTGTCTCTGACATCTAGAGAAATTTGTTAACACACGGAGTCATTTGAATGGAAATAAAATTGCTGAAAAATGTAATTATACACACATATGTGTGTATTTACACTTTTATGAAAATGGAAATAAAATTGGCAGTGAATTATATTTTGTACCTGGAAGTAAATTGCTTTTTATTAGTTATGAGATGTGTCTATATGAGATGGTCATATATTATTTTTGTATTCACCTGTTTTAAGGATTTATTTTATAGTGATATGTTATTTTTATATCTGGATTTAGTGCTTAAATAATTGTTTAAACTTCTTTCGTGTATAAATTGATCATGTATGATATAGACATTCAGAATTCTCCTGAAGCAAAAGTTTATTTCCATTGTATTTCATTTAAATCTAACCTATTCTATAATAAAGTTATAAAAATAGTAACTCAAGGACTCTTTAAAGTTTATTAAAATTCTGGTTGAGAATAATAAATTTATAATAGTACTAGCAGCAATGTTGTATTGTAGTTGACATTATTCTGAATTTTTTAATTCTCTATTGAATTTTAAATAAAATTCTATTCATTAACTCTTTAGTCTCCCAAGTAAGTAAAGAGAATAGTAGCACATTTAACATTTTTTGTTAATGTTCAGATTTATTGAACTTAAATATGACTTAAATTTTTTTTTTCAGATTATTATTTTAATCTTACCTGGTTTTTACCTTTAGTACAACTTTGCAGTCATTATCTTGGGTCATTTTTAAATTTTTCATTCCAATAAGATAAATGTAGCCCTTCTATATATGCCTGAACTTCGTGGGTGACAAAGCATTAATTCTGGTATTTATTCTTTTCTCCTTTCCTTTCTGCTCTCATCATAAGATAGAATGGAATACATGCAGTAAGTGGGTAAAGTTTTTAGGTATTCTTTCTAAATTTTTAATTTGATCAGATACGGTTTTGAAGACCATTTGTCAGCTTTTAAAGAAATACTATTGTCTTTTTTTCCAGAAATATATTAAAGCCAGGTTATGCTTTTTATCTTTTTTTCTTAAAAGAAAAAACTATGGGAATTTCTGAATTATCTGTTTCATTCTTTTTATAGTTCTATATCTTTTCTTACTCATTCTTACCTCCCCCACCCCAATACTGTTGAGTTAGCTAAGAGCAATAGGAGTACAGTTCTTTAAGATTGTCAGAGATATCATTTATACCAAGAAACAGCTGAAAGATAAGAAAATGAGCATAGTTCTTTTAAAAAAACAGTTCTGTGTACCATATTGACCAGTTGTATTTTTCCATAATTAATACCTAATTTCTGAGTGGTTTCATACCTAGTTGTACATAATAAAAAATTTAGAGTCTTTTCAAATTTATTTTCATGTATAAGAACATAAACATTTCATAGCGTAGTTTAATATACAAATATATGTTTTTTCTGTTTGTACCTTTTCTGCTTATGAACTCATGTCATGATACTATGGATACACTTGGAGCTATTTGTTACATCAATTTAACTTTTTGGTCATTAGTCAACAATCGTTTCTTAGAGGTTTTATTTATTGTAATAACATTTAGACAACCTTACTACTCATTTAGGTGTTGTTTTATAAGATATATAGGATATGTCCAAACCAATTGTTTTTCCCAAATGAATTTATCATCAACCAGAAAGCAGAATAATTTAGTTGTTTTATCTATGAAAATTTATTTTGCAAATACTTCATCTGTAATTCACCATAACTGTAGGAAGATGTTTTTGCTATACTGTACTTGTTAAGGTAGCTAACGTTTTATTACGCCAAGAATAGATTTTGGCATATTTCTTCAGATACAGGTAGATATGTGGTAAACTTATATAGTTTTCGGTTATCTTTTTTTTTTTTTTTTGAGACAGAGTCTTGCTGTGTTGCCCAGGCTGGAGTGCAGTGGCCAGATCTCAGCTCACTGCAAGCTCCACCTCCCGGGTCTACGCCATTCTCCTGCCTCAGCCTCCCAAGTAGCTGGGACTACAGGCGCCCGCCACCTCACCCAGCTAGTTTTTTTGTATTTTTTTGGTAGAGACGGAGTTTCACCGTGTTAGCCAGGCTGGTCTCGATCTCCTGACCTCGTGATCTGCCCGTCTCGGCCTCCCAAAGTGCTGGGATTACGGGCTTGAGCCACCGCGCCCGGCCTAGTTTTCAGTTTTCTAAAGAGGAGATGTTGTTAATTTTTATTTAATTCTAAAACATTTATAAATAAAAATATTTTAATCTAATTCACATTTGAAGTTCAAAGTCAGTATTTATTTTTTTTCCATGGTTGGAATTAAATGTATCTTTTTCTGCTTAAAATTTCGTTTAACAAATATTTACTAAGTGTCTACTATGTTTCAGACATTATCTTGGATAAAGAGAATACAGAAATGAAGATGTGTCTGTGGATTCCACAGCCCTTCATTTGTACTGATACAGCCACCAGATTCTATTTTATACGTTTAGAGTTAATGGTGTATATATGTATTTACTGTGAGGACATATATATGCTGAAGGAACTAATACTTAAATACTTAAAGTGAATACTAATAAGTACTTAAAGTGAATAGTTTTTACGTAAGTAGTTCTTAATATTTGATAACTTAGATATTTAAGTGTCTTCTACTGAGTCATAACAAACCTGTTTGTTGAATATTTCCTTCTGACATGCCTTGAACTTAGTGTTTGAAGCAATGATTGATATTTATAACTAAATTTTGTTAATACCTAATTAAATTTAGTTATGACGTTGGTGTCAGACAATCTCAAGACTTGGAACTTAAGTTATGGACAAGTAATCAATATTTTATATATGGTCTAGTATATACAGTCTGAGTAGCTTTTCTTAAAAAGTTACATGGCTGTATTTGAAATATTCATAAGAGGAAATTGTACTCATGTCCTTTTTTAATATACATTATTTCAAACTACTTTTATAGATTTTTAACCAAAAGCACTTTAAATAAATTTTATGAAGACTTTATCATTATCAAATGTCTTTACCTTGAAAGTTAATTTGCATATTACATAACATTTTGTTTATATTTCTACAAAAAGTAGCTATATTCATGAAACGCTAGTCAGATAACACTAGAAATCTAGTAGATAAAAATATCTAATCTATTTATTAATCAGATGACAATTTGAATCTTATAAACATAAAGAGTAACATCCTAAAATCTAGCTGTAAGATATTTATATAAATTGGTTTCAGTGTGGGCATTATCTTTATAGACATTAAACTTGGTGACTAAAAGTGACAGTTTTCCTTAAAATTCCGTGGATACTAAAGTATTAGAAATGTGAAGAGCTCTTCCTTTGCAATTTCTCTGCATTTCGTTTGTCCTGTACAAACATTCCAGTGTTTCTGTAATATTTGACTGTAATACTTGATGCTATTAAGGTAAATTATGTAAATCATAGAAAATAGCTTGAATGCTAACATTTCCTAATAATCTTACTATGTTTTTTTCTTAACAACAACTGAGATTGTGAGGCATTCCATTCCAAGGATGGTAAAGGAGCCTTACTTAATGCCTACTTCGCTGATGAATAGGTCAGCAGGGATGCTGTTTGATAGAGGCCGACTCTTTTCTAGATGCTAAGAGCGTCACGGCCGTGATGCTCAGTCTCCACTGGTGCGGTAAATGAGATTCTCAAACACTACTACCCCTGGTGTGGACATATTACTGTTCTGCCATCAGACCACTCTGCGTAGATGCCTACTTCAGGAGATTTTTTTAAAAACTGTTTTGGGATGTTTCATGTTTGCAAAGAGTAAAGTTAACCTGTGATTTTTACTAGCTGTACTACTGTTGTAAGGAATACCAATATTAATTATTACCAAGGATACTAAAAAGCACAGCATATTTTATTTTACTGCCCAGGGATGAAAGATTGTTTTTCTTGTTCTCATCTGTAAAAGAACAGTGTTTTCCCCTGCTATTTTCTCATCTTCTCTAAATCTGCTGTTAAATTTCTTAGTGTAATCTCTTTGCCTTTGTGAAAGTATCAGTCCAGCAGTAGGCATTTTTACTGAACTCTAGAAAAATGAAACCAGTGCCTAAGGGTGACATGTAAAAAACTGCCTAAGGGGTTTAAAAATTTGCATAAATTATGCTTTCTACTCTTGTATAAAATAATACATTAGTACTTTATTTTTGTGGGTAATATTTTATAATTACCTTTCTCAAAGCTTAGTGTTACTTCCAATAAGTTTACTAAATGTATATCCTTTATTCACATTTTTGGGGAAAATATATTAAACCCCAATAAATTTTATTTAACTTGGCAGATTTTTAGCTGACAACACACAAAAAAGTTTGTATGGATATGTGTTTGCAAATGCATGTTTAAGAGATTCCATACTACTAATATATAGTGGCTGTATAGGCAAATTTGTGCATTAGATAGAACTTAATGACTAGATTGTTTAAATGAGAAGAGTTTTAATAGGAACAGATTAGGAGATAAATGATTTCGAAAAAAATCTTCATTATGGAAATGTGTGGTACTTTTAAAAATACTTCTGGCTGGGCACAATGGCTCATGCCTATAATCCTAGCACTTTGGGAGACTGGGATAGGAGGATCATTTGGGCCCAGGAGTTCGAGACCTGCCTGGGCAACATAGTGAGATCCTGTATCTACAATAAATAAATTAGCTGCGTGTGGTGGTGCGCGATTGTAATCCCAGCCACTCTGAAGGCTGAGGTGGGAGGATCACTTGAGTCAGGAGGTCAAGACTGCAGTGGGCTGATTGCACCACTGCACTCCAGCCTGGGTGATAGAGCAAGACTCCACCCCGCCAAAAAAACAAAATCTATAGAAGATGATTAAAAGACATGTTGGTGCTTAAAGAGGGTTTCCAGTAAGAAATTGTCTTGATTCCTTGTCAGCACACAATGAACTGGAGATTTTTGAAGGAGACTGGCCACACCTGCCCATCTATAGACATACTGCAGTAGCTGGTGCTGCAGAGAAGTCTTTATCTTTTCTCCTCCATGAAAAATTAGGGTTCTTAGGCCCAGGTAGTCTTTAGAACCTGAGTGCTCCCTCACCTTTGGTCACTCTGAATGGTGATGGTTAATTGAATTCTTAGAATCAAAAGTAATCATGCCTCCATAGTTAACAAGAAAGGGAACTAGGTTTACCCAGAGCTGTCTTATCTACTCCCTTGGGGTTAAATGCTGTGTGTATGTTGGTGGCTTTTGAAATACGTATTTCTAGCACTTATTCTCTAGTTCTCCATCCAAATTGCCAGCTGAAGCTGAACTGTACCTAGATGACCCATATATGTCACACACTGGTGTGCCCCGAACCAAATCATTCCCTAAATCTTTCCCTGGGTTTTCAGCCTTACCTAGATTTCAAAACTAACCATTTATTAATTCATCCATTACTAAGCACCTACCATGTAGTATACACATTATTAGGTGCTAGAAAAACCAAGATAATATACAGTTTCTGGTTTTTAGTTTAGCTAAATGGAGAAATTATCTCTGAACCATCTCATTTTCTCCCCTTCATTTACTTGGTCAAGTCCAGTCTATTTTTCCTCCTAAATACAAATGTCTCTTAAACATATTCCTTTTTTTCCACCCTCACTGATATTACCTTAAATTGGTAGCTTCCTTATTAGGCAGTTGCACCAGCTTTCCATCTGTTCTCCTTGTCACTAGGCACTTGCTGGTTCATCATCCATATAGTCATCGGCATAAATCTTGAAAAATAAATGTAGTCTTTCTTTTCTGGTTACACTTTTTTTGATGAGTTACATTATCTACAGAACCAAGTCTACATTCAGTAGCATTTATTTCAAGGTCCTTCATAATTTGGCCCCAATTTCTACCCCTTCCTTCATTCACCATATATACCATTCACAATAAGCTGTTTCCTCTCTGAAAACACACTAACTTTAAATGTTTTTATATTGTTGCATATACTCTCCCCTTACAACTATCGAACCCTCTTTTTACGCATCATGGTCCATCTCCCAAATGTCATTTCTCAGTGAATCTGCACTTTGCCTCCCTCCCTTTTAGTTCATTTTCTTCTCTATAATCAGATAATTATGTTTATGCATATTATAATACTAACATAGCACTCATTTTATGTCATTTCCGTTTTATGTGTTTGTCTCCAACTACCCTGATGTTTGAGGGCATAGACGATGTCTGTTCATTTTTGTATCTCTTGCACAATGCCATCCATGAACATGAGAGTCATTCATTGAATGACCTCCCATTCTCCTTACATGTAGTTATGGTCTTTGTGGTTGCTAAAGATTTGCAGTCAGTTTGCATGCTAAAAAGTTCCAGAGATTAGAGGCTTTATCTTCAGTTGCTCTATGTATAAACATACATGCTACTTTTTGTTTATCTGAGCCTATTTGAAGACTAGCAAACCACTCTCCTTTTTTTTTTTTTTTTGAAATGAAAAATCATGGTGGTGATTTAAAGTTGAACTGCTTTGATGATATTTGCCTATTTCTGCCCTGTGCTGCATTTACCACCTCTGCTTTGTGTGTGTAAAAATGTCAGTTGAGCTCTCTTGATATATGCCATGAACCGTCAAGTCTCCTGAATTCAGATCAAATGTGGTGCTTGTTGGGTTGTGTGGAACTCATACACTGACATTTCATGTGTTAAGTTCGTTTATTTAAATAATTTAGTACGTTTCAGATTGTGAAGCTCCTCCAGGACAAGCAGGATAGGATATTTCATAAGTCAGTGGACATATAACAACCTGTGAACGTATAAAAATAATGAGCATGTTAAAAATTAATTACAGTTGTAAATTGATTTTCTTTTGTTGGCAGAAAGAACAGTTTATTAGCCCAAGAACAGGTTCACACTGTTTTTACATCAAGCATTTCCAGCTGAAGCTTGTTAGTGGCTGCCTCTCTGATTAAGGAAAAAAAATCCTCACTGTGGTACATGAACTCCTATTGTTATGACATAAATAATCAGCTCATCCCCTACACAGATGAGAACAAAGGACATAATAGTACACAGAGCAAAGATTAAACAAATATCGTATAACCCCATTTAAGATGTAAATCTACAAATATTGTACACATAAAGAGATTTTCATTTTTCATTTTTCTTTGTGAATGCCTCAGTCACAATGTAAGACCTAGTCAAAGGAAAAGGAATATATACTGTGGCTTATGAGTCAGATAGATTGATTATTTTAAGCTAAGGTGAAATAACATACGTTAAGCAGTGTCAGAATGCTGCTAATGTGTGAAAGCTAGGGAAGTACTATTCTCTTTGATAACAGGATGCTTCTGATTTTTAGGGGATTTGTTTAAACTGAGGAGGACAAAATAACAATTTTTATTTTGAGGAAAAACATCAGTGGAAAACATGACTAAAAACTTAGTAGTAAAACCACTGACTTTTAATACATTTTTTAAAAACAAAAACAAAACTTTGTTCTGTATTTTCTAACATGAAATCTAAATCCTGACTTTGAAAAAGAAAACCCACTCCCTAGGCTACTTTTTTGTTCATTTGAGTTTTATTCATTTGACTTTGAGCTTGGCAAAATGGACAAGAAAAGCAGCTGTGGAAAGCAGTATATAATCCCCTAAAATCTGAACATTACTGACAATAGAATATATCTTCATAGGGTGTAGAAACCCAGAAAGGGAGCTATAATTTTCCCACAAAATTTAAATTTACCTAAATAATTAATATGACTTTGCTTGAAAATGATTCTAGGGTTTCAGAAAAAGACCTTTTCATTACCCTTGCTTTTAATGTATTTTAATATTTTATGAGTTGTAGTTGTGAATGTTTTTGTAAAGAAACTGCTTTGGGATACCATCTTCAATGTAATCTGAAAGTTTCTGAATTTAAGAAATCATGCTTTCCCCCAACCTTAAATTTACTTTTTTTTTCTGTTTTTGAGACAGAGTCTTACTCTGTCGCCCAGGTGGGAGTGCAGTGGCACAGTCTGCTCACTACAACCTGTCTCCCAGGTTCAAGTGATTCTCCTGCTTCAGCCTCCCAAGTAGCTGGGACTACAGGCATGCACCACCACACCCAGCTAATTTTTGTATTTTTAATAGACCTGGGGTTTCACCATGTTGGCCAGGCTGGTCTTGAAATCCTGACCTCAAGTGATCCGCCTGCCTCGGCCTCCCAAAGTGCTGAGGTTACAGGTGTGAGCCACCGTCCTTGGCCAATATTTACCTTTTAAAAGTTAAACCTTAAAAACAGCAATTTAATGTTTAATGTAATATATAATCTGACTTATGAAAAATTAACCTGTCATTAGGTTAAATCAGTTCCACATTAATGTTTTACTTTTGTGACATCAAACTCACACATCTAACAATTTTGTTCACAGTATTGTTAATTGTTACTTCTCAAGGTTATTCTATATCCCTGTGGCAGGAGGTTTGCCTATACTGTATTGAAATACTTCTTTGTCCTTATTGCTACAATTTCATTTAAAGCTTTTTCTTTGTTTTACTTGCATTGCCTGCTCTCCTGGGTTTCTTACTTCTCCAGCATACTAATAGTTATCGCCTTCACTATAGAATACAAGCTGGAGTTGTCATTTCCTTCTTCCATAAAGCTTTCCTAATCTCTTCCAACAAAATTATCTCTTTGTATTCTACAGCTCCTTGTTTGGGGTAGTATATAATCCAATATGGGCTTTGGATGCAGATAGTATTCAAACCCAGTGCTGTTCTTAACCATTGTTAGCTTTGTGACCTTGAGCAATTTACTAACCTCTCTGAGGTGGTGTCCTCATCTGGAAAAGAGAGATTTATTTATAGTAATCATGGGAGGATTTTTGTGAGAACTGAGGATGCACAATGTCTGTCATAGAGCCTGGATACAATAATAAATTCCAGTCCATATACCACTAATTACCATGATCATTAATAGTACTAATTAGTTCCTATAGCTGTCTTTCCCTGACCCCTGCCCCTCAAGTTTTGTCCATATCCTCTGCTAGAACCTGAAGGAAGGAGTGAATGCCAAAATACATAGGTGTCGTTCTCAGGAATTTTGAAAAACAGCAGAAGAAAAGATAAAAGCACATAGACTCATACTGGGGTTCTTTATTCACAGTAGCAGTAGTCTTGGCAAACCATTTTGTAATCATCAACACCCAATGTGAAGTATTATTTTGGCTAAATGTTTTTAATATATTAAGTATTCTTAAAATGAGTGCTTAATTTAAAATTTGTTGTTACAGCTCTAAAATGTTTTCTAGTAAACCTTTAGCACGACATATGTGTTGTATTATTTTTCATTAGGACTTGTGGATTAAATATTTGGGAACATTCATTTGTGTGGGTGACTGACTAGGGACTGATAATGCCAATTGTCCTTTTATGATGTCTCTTTCCTCATCTGTTAAGTGAGGTATTGATCTCCAAAGTTTCAAGTCCTGATGGGCAAGCTCAGAATTTTATTGTGCAATTATTTTTATGTTGAAAATTTTATATTTAATACATTTGAAGTGCAGTTGGCTTTTATAGCCCCAAAACAAATAAAAACAACTTTTATCTTCAAAAAAATATATAAAGTAAGAATTTGGAAAAATAGAACACTCAGGTTGGGATTTATATAGTAATACTTTTGCTATAATCTTCCTTTGCTATAGAGGAAGGAGTAAGTTTTAATAGTCACAGGTTTGTGGCAACTTTGTAAGGACCTTTATGGACTCACAGCATGAAACCAGTAGCTACAAATATTCCTTGAGTCTGAGCCCCAAGTCATAACTAATCATCTGCCTTTAGGAAAGATTTAAAAATACTTACAAATAAGGGTTAAAAAGTGTTTTTATTTTTATAAGTAGATTTTTGTAGCTTCATAGCTGCTTAAAACACTTTGAGATAAAATTTATTCTGAAAGTTTTCAAGGTATTTCTCAAAGTCATCTATATTTTGAGTACGTTATTAGTGTTTTATTTTTTAATTAAGCTTTTTTGAGATAATTATGGATTCACACACAGTTGTAAAACATAATATGTACCCTCTCTTCCTTTGTGTCCTTTACTGGTTCTCCACAATGGTAACATCTGGCAAAGCTATAGTAAAATATCACAACCAGGAAATTGACATTAATGCAATCTACTGATCTCATTAGATTGATCTCATTAGATCAGTTGATTGCATTAATGTCAATTTCCTGGTTGTGATATTTTACTATATTCCCTACTTCTATATGTATTCTTTTGTGTACATCTATATATATTTGGTTATATGAAATTTTATCCTGTGTATAGTTTTGTTAATTCACCACCACAGTCAAGACTGGTTCCATTATCACAAGGATTCTCCGTGTTACTCATTGAGGACCATACCTTCCTGTCTCCCTCGCCTTCCCCAATTCCTGTTAACTGCTAATTGCTATCTCTAGAATTTTGTCATTTCAAGAATTTGTTTAAGCATAATCATATAGTATATAATACTTGGGAATTAACTTTTTTGAGTCAGGATAATTCCTCAGATTCATCCCAATTTTTGCATGTATTAATAGTTCATTCCTTTTAATTACTGAGGAGTGTTCTATGGTGTAGATGTACCACAGTTTGTTTAACCATTCACCTGTTGAAGGATATCTGGGTTCTTTCCCGTTTTTTGGCTACTACAATTAAAGCTGTTGGGAACATTTATGTACTGGTTTTTATGTGAACATGCAGTTCTCTGGGATAAATGCATAAGTACAATTGCAGGGTAATACGGTAATTGCCTGCTTAGTTTTATAAGGCATATGTGTTTTACCACTTGAAGTGAAGTATGGAAACCATACTTTAACTTTCCCACTTTTTCAGATACTGTCTTGCGTATCAAAAGGTGTTAAAATGTTTAATCAAATGTGATTTAGAAAACTCATGAGGAGATATTCTCTTGTATTTATCCAGAAATCTGCTGTTTCCACTGTTCGTTCTTTCACTTTTATTATTTTCTTTTGTTTGAAGAAATTCCTTTTGCTCTTCTTTGAAGATCAACTGCTAGTGACAAATTCTCTAGTTTTACCTAGTTCGAGCATGTTCTTTATTTCCACTTTATTCATGAAGGATAGTTTTGCTAGATACAGAATTGCCAGTTCTTTCATCAGGATTCCTCTTTAATCCAGGGGAGGAATGAGCCTACCTGGGTAGCCTTTTGTTGCTGAGTTGTGGATTGGAAAGTGCTGGACTTGGTTCACCTTTCGCTCTTGGGTGGGGAATTCTAAGACTCCCGCCCTCTATATTGTTTCTGTAGCCCTAGGGTCCGTAAGCAGCCCACCTACTTCTTTCTACCTTTCAGAGTCCTCTTTTGGTCACCTCTTATATTATTTCCAGGATTTATAGTTGTACTTAGCAGGAAAGAATAACAAATATGAATCTATGCATCATCCTGTCTGTGTGGGAAATTCTTCTGTATTTATCTTTTTTCTAACCCTCTGTCTAGGCTGTTTGTTCTTGAAATGTGTTCCATGGTAATTCAAAGCTCAATTGAACAAGAAGCTTTCTGTAAATTAGTGCTAAAGAAAGATTACAGAATGTTTTACCATTATTATTTGCAGAGCTTTTTTTCCAACAGAGATTAAATCCTTCTAAATCATTAATTTATTTACTGCAAAGTATTTCAATTTATTATTCCATGCTGGAACTAGAGACTTTGTGTAAATCACTCCCTGCATTCGGGGACCTAACAACAGGAATGACTGTTGTGTATCTCTTTTCTCTAAGTTACAGATGTGTCACTGAATAAAAAGGGTCAAAGTTAATATACTTAGCCATAGAAGACTATGTTAACTCTCTTCTGTGTATCTTCCCATTCATTAAAATTGTCAGGCGTACTCTCATTATGGATTTCTACAAGTTTCCAAACTAAGAAAGCTATTTGTCTTATCTTGGCTTTCAGCAATATTTACTGTCCCCCAAAGACCCCTGTATCCCTTGGTTGCCCATCCTGTTCTGTGTCTTTTTCCTTTATAGTACAGGTCTCAGGCAGTTAGATGGGAAAGGCTCTGCCCCACCTCTCCCTTATTTATACATATACATTCATACACATGAAACTGAGACACCACGATGAATCTGAGTACTCACTGTCTAGAGACTTTTTGTCAGGTCCACGCTGACCATATCAGACTATGTAGGTATTAATACTAGCCTAGAGATTTGAGTTCATCATATTGTCATGAACATTTAAAGTGGAGCAAGGAAGTAAATAAATATTTTTTCTGATCCTATTCATTATTTATTTATGAGACAGAGTCTCGTTCTGTTGCCCAGGGTGGAGTACAGTGGCATGATCTTGGCTCACTGCAACCTCCACCTCCCAAGTTCAAGCGATTCTCCTGCCTCAGCCTCCTGAATAGGTGGGATTACAGGCACATGCCACCACGACCGGCTAATTTTTTGTATTTTTAGTAAAGACAGGATGTTGCCCTGTTGCCCAGGCTGGTCTCGAACTCCTGAGCTCAGATAATCTGCCTGCCTCAGCCTCCCAGTGTGCTGGGATTACAGATGTGAGCCACTGCGCCCAGCCTTATTTTAAAATGCACAGTACCTAGAGTAAGTCCTTAAGAGTTTCATGGATATGTAGTTGGAAATAAAAATTAGCTAATTTAAGGATTGGATAATAGAGAGGAAGGTGAATATTCTGCTATTTATGCATGTATAGAAATAATTTTTAAAGTTTTATATGTATTTTTCCAGAAGTTTTCATTTAGTAAGTTAATAAACTAATACGTTTGAGATTCAAAATGTTGACTCCACTAATTAATCTTTGTGCTTGATTTTGTTTTCAATTTTACTCTAGCAAAATTTTAATAAACTGGGAAAGTACCTTTAAATATTTAGTACATTTGTTCACTCCTTATTATTATTATTTATTTTTATTTTTATTTTTGAGACAGAGTCTTGCTCTGTCACCCATGCTGGAGTGCAGTGGTGTGATCTCAGCTCACTGCAACCTCCACTCCCTGGGTTCAAGCATTTCTCATGCCTCAACCTCCCAAGTAGCTGGGATTACAGGCGCGCGCCACCATGCCTGGATAATTTTTGTATTTTTAGTAGAGATAGGGTTTCACCATGTTGACCAGGCTGATCTAAAACTCCTGGCCTCAAGTGATCGACCTGCCTCTGCCTCCACCTCCCAAAGTGCTGGGATTACAGGTGTGAGCCACTACACCTGACCTGTTCACTGCTTTATGTAATAGATATTCTCCTGAATATCTGAATAACAAAAGACTGAAATGAGTTTTTTTAATGTGAAAAATCACGTTCTAATTTAATTGCTTTTTTTAGATTTAGTTCTTTTAATGTATTAGCTTTTCCTAAATTAGCCCTACCCGTAAAAAAAACTGATCAGTCATCTTATTAATATTCTGGAAATGCCTTTTAGCTGCTATATCTTCAGCTGAAGTGATATTATATCCTTTGCACAATTTACATGATTAATCTAGCCATGGAATCCTGGTAGAACTGAAAGTGACTTTAAGGACCTGTTTGTTCCAACTTTCTGCCTTTGGATATTTGTTATAACTAATGTGCTAAAAGTAACAAACTGCAAGGCATCTGAAAATATTCTTAAGACCCTAACTTAACTATATTAAAGACAGATTTTTTGTTTTTCTCTGAAAAAATTGTGGAAAAAGTAATTTAGCATACAGTTTCAATTAAAGAATCTAAATATGTGAGTGTTTGAATTAACAGGAAAGTATCAGTTATGAGAAATATAAGGAAATGTCAGTGGCAAAGTACAAGGTAATTAATGTTTTCTTCTGTATTAAAAAAAGTACTAAGGAGAACTGCCTTTAATAATAGAGTTCAATGCATGATTTTTCAAATAGCTGTTACTAACCTATTAGCAAATGAATCCCTCACAGAAAAATAGAAAGGGTTGAAGTTAATATACTTAGCAATAGAAGACTGTGTTCACTCTTTACTACATATCTTCCTATTCATTAAAATTTCAGGTCTACTGTCTATTATAGATTTCTACCTGTTTCCAAACTGGGAAGGCTATTGAATTCGTCTTGTCTTGGGTTTTAGCAATACTTACTCTCCCCAGAAGACTTCTGGATCCCTTGGCTGTCCATCCTGTTCTGTGTCTCTTCTCTTCATAATACCGGTCTCAAGCAGTTAATCTTGTAAGAGATATGAGCTCAGGGCCTGCATTTTATCATTATTATGTGAACCTTTCTTTAAACCTCATTTCATGTCTGTTTTGTCTGATGTTTAACATATTTTCATCATTGTTCTTTTTATTAGAATTTGTGTGACATATCTCAATTTTGTCCTTGACCTTTAACTTTCACATATGCTTCCATTTTATATGTATCTTTTTTAAACAAAATGCAGTTTGATTTTTTCGGTCTTTTTATTTGAAGCATTTCATTTACTTTTAATACAGTTGCTAATATAATTTTGTTTCTGTTATCTTGTTTATGCCATTTGATGTACCTTATTTTTTTTTCTCCCATTCTGTAGATTGCCTTGTCATTTTATTGGTTGTTTCCTTTGCTGTGAAGAAGCTGTTAAGTTTGATGTAGTCTCATTTGTTTATTTTTGCTTTTGTTTCCTGTGCTTTTGGCAGCCTATTGAAAAAATCATTGCCAAGACTAATGTCAGAAAATTTTTTTCTCTATGCTTACTTTTAGGAATTTTATTGTTTCATGTCTTACATTTAAGTCTTTAATCCATTTGAATTAATTTTTGTGTATGGTGTAAGATAAGAGTTCATTTTTATTTTGTGTGCATGTGGACATCCAATATTTCCAATACCATTTATTGAAGAGACTATCCTTTTCCCATAGTGTATTTTTGGTGCCCTTGTTAAAGATTAATTGACCTTATATGTGTGGTTTTATTTCCAGACTTTCTGTTCTGTGGATCTGTGTGTCCATTTTTATGCCATTACCATACTGTTTTGATTACTATAGTTTTGTATTAATAATATACTTTGGAATCAGGAATTGTGATACTTCCAGCTGTGAAAAATGCCATTGGAATTTTGATGGGGATTGCATTGAATCTGTAGATTACATTGGTAGTATGGATATTTTAATAATAATAATTCTTCCAGTCCTTGAACACAGGTATCTTTTCACTTATTTGTGTCTTCTTGAATTTCTTTCATCAATGTTTTTTAGTTTTTAGTGTATAAATAATTCACCTTCTTGATTAAATTTATTCTTACATGTCTTATTCTTTTTGATGCTGTTGTAAATGAGATTTTTTAAAATTTTCTTTTTTGATAGTTCATTGTAAGTGTATAGACATGTTTGTTGATTTTTGTATTCTGCAATTTTACTGAAAGCATTTATTCTAACAGTTTTTTGGTGCTCATTTATAGTTATAAATATTTAGAACATCCCTGTGTGGCTGAAAGATTATTACGATGATTTTTAGTTTTGAAAATTGAGGTCCACAATGTTTAACTGACCAATCTGAAGTCTACTGCTAGCAAGTGGCAAAAGATAGATCTTACTAACTTTGAATTTTTTTTTCTCTTAAACTATGTTCTCTCTCTTCCGAAATTAGAAGATTAAGTATGGAATCCAAATGGGCCCAGTGGTGAGAATGGGAATGAGATAATTGGATGATCTTAATACCTTAAGTGACAGCCAGACAGCTCCACCTCTACGGTGGATGCAAACTTGTAGCATATAGCAGATTTCTAAGTTAAAGGGCAAAGAGTCTTGCATCTTAGTACTAGAGGCATACTATTGGGTTTATTCTATTGAATTCTCCCTCTATGACTATTTTGCAGATCATCCTAATTCTTTTAGAACACACTCTTTTCAGGCAAGAGTATAATACATCTGTTAGATGTGCACTCTCTTAGCTGTGATCACAGCTTAGGCATGTTTTTAAAAAGTTTTGGAGTTGGAGTTAGGAGATTTAAGTTCTAGTCAAGTGAGTTTCTGGCACCATCCAGTAATTATCACTTTGAGCAAGTTACTAAACATCTTAGTTTTAATGTTGGTTAAATTAACAATGTGAATCTAGCAATCTTCTAATGCAGAGGTCAGCAAACCTTTTCAGTAAAGGGATACATAGTAAATATTTTAGACTTTGCAGGCTAAGAGGCAAAATGTAGGATATTATGTAGATACCTTAATAAGTAAGAGAAAAAACTCTTGTTACCCTGCACCTCATTTGCCTGGGGTAAGTCATCCCACATGGTGGGCATGCTCTGGGCTCTGTCATCATCAACTGGAGACATTCTTGGAATAAAACAAGAAGGGGCCTGGTGGGCATAACAGACAGGGTGGCCACCATGATCCTTTTCAGTCTGTCACAGTGACACCCAGGTTCCTATGCACCCTTCTTTCCTCCCAGAGAACCTAGCTGCCTCAACAAATTTCAGAGGATTGCTAGTATGCAGATCACCTTCTGTGATCCTCCAAAAACAAAACAAAAAACTGGAAAAACTCTGTAAGTTGGAAATAAAGGAGGACTTCTAAACTAGCAGAAGAGCCAAAAAAGAAATCAAAATGGACATTCGAATTAAAAGGACTATAGAACTACTTACAAAGTAGTAAAAGTAAAAAGAGATAAGAAAATATAATTACAACAAAAGGTAAGAAAGGAATGAGAAAAAGGAAAGGAAGGACAAATAGGTCAATATAAAGGTAGAAAAAAAAATTTAGAAAATTGTTAGCTATATTAAAAACAAATAGGCCGGGCGCGGTGGCTCAAGCCTGTATACAATCCCAGCACTTTGGGAGGCCGAGACGGGTGGATCACGAGGTCAGGAGATCGAGACCATCCTGGCTAACACGGTGAAACCCCGTCTCTACTAAAAAATAAAAAAAAAAAACAACTAGCCGGGCGAGGTGACGGGCGCCTGTAGTCCCAGCTACTCAGGAGGCTGAGGCAGGAGAATGGCGTAAACCCAGGAGGCGGAGCTTGCAGTGAGCTGAGATCCGGCCACTGCACTCCAGCCCGGGCGACAGAGCAAGACTCCATCTAAAAAAAAAAAAAAAAAAAAAAAACAAACAAACAAACAAAAAAAAACAAATGGAGTCTATGTATGGTCCTAATGAAAGGTAAAAGTTGTCAGAGTGACTATAAAAACAAAATCCCACTATATGTTATTTACATGAGAACTGTTTTAAATTGAGAAAACATGAACCTTGAAAGTAGAATCATGAAAAGTAACATAAGAAAAAGGCAGAGCACATAAAGGAATGCTAATATAGCTATATTAAGATTAGAAAAAAATACATCGTAAGCTAAGACATTACTGGAGAAAAAAAGGGTTATTATAATGAAAAGGTTTGTCAACAAAACGTAATTTTAAATCTGTATGTACGTTACCTAGTAACGTAGCTTAAAAAATACAAAGCAGAAAAAGATTCTGTGATAACGGAAGAATTTTAATACCTGTGTCAGTTTTGATCAGGCAGATTTTAAAAATGTAAGATTTAACCATACAAATAATGTCTGTTACGTATGTGTCTTATGTAATAGACATACATGTAACAAAGCAATAGACATGTAACAAAGCACGTTAACAGTTGCAAAATACATATTCTTTTCAACACACACACAGAATATTTATAAAAGATATTTCAAGTTGTAACCTAATTATTGATACTGAATTAGAAATTAAAGTCAGCCTTTTGAATGCAGAGCTTTGTATTTTGATGTATTAATATAAATTGTTTTTCCAGTTGAAATAATGTTTCATATTTACTGAATATAGAATTTTCTCTACATAAGATACTCTATATATTTATTATCTGTTCACCCTTTGATTTGTTAGTAAAGTAATCGCAGACTGAATACTGCATGACAATTTTCCCTTCAAAATGGTAATGGGAAATGTAGTGTAGTAAGATGATCATGGATTCTTGAATTCTTGCTAAGCCAGTAGATCTGGAATAGGGGGAAAGTTACTTAAGATCTCTAAAGCTCATCTATTTAAAAAAAAAAAAAAAAGTATAATAATGTCCACCTTGTGGACATGAGGGTAATGAGGAATAACATGAGATAGTGTGTATAGAGTACTTAGTACCAAGCAAATTACTACTGCTATTAGTGTTTTTATTATTCATAGGATGTTTACTTAGCATCTGTAAAGTATTAGTCCCAAATTAAGTGAACATTTTAATTCCTAAGACATATGATTAGGTATTACACATCACGTAACCTAAAACTCTTATTCATATTGCCACTGAACAGTTACAGGTAACTAAGTCTCCAAATGTTATCTTACTGCCATTGCTGGCTCTTTTTCCTGCTGGCCTATGGGAGATAAAAATAAGAAATTAGGAGAAGACAATGGGCACTCAAAGAATTTCAGTTCTTAGATCAGCTTCCTTTCTTAGATTTCAAAGAACTTAATATTTTAGTTGGCCTTATGAATGTTAAGTGATTTTGTACTTTAATTTTGACCTATCAAAATACACTTTTGCTTTTACTAATAATCCTTCTGGTGTTTTCCTGAGTACATGATCAGCAGTAAGTTTTAAAGCAATGGTTGGGTGCGGTGGCTCACGTCTGTAATCTCAACACTTTGGAGGCTAGGTAGGTGCATCACTTGAGCCCAGGAGCTCAAGAGCAGCCTGGGCAACATGGCGAAACCCCATGTCTACAACAAGTACAAAAAATTAGCTGGGTGTGGTCGCATGTGCCTATAGTACCAGCTACTCAGGAGCCTGCTGTGGGAGGATCACTTGAGTCTGGGGAGGTTGAGGCTGCAGTGAGCCATGATTGTGCCACTGCAATCCAGAATGGATAATGGAGTGAGACCCTGCCTCAGGAAAAAAAAAAAAAAAAGAAAAGAAAGAAAGTTTTAAACCAAGACTAAGCCCAGTTCTGAAGGATGTATTTCTTATCTTTTATCTAACCAGCTACCCAACTCTTAAAAGGGCCTAAATCCATATTATAATTGTTTTATTCCCAAAGGAGTATAGATTTTGTATTCTGAGTTATTTAGATAGAAATTCTGTAAAATGTTTAGAGAAGGAATGTGCTTTATTTGCAGCTTTTAAAGGTTTGGCAGTCATGTGTCTGAGTCACTAATGAAACAAAGCTGTCTCTAGTAGAATTCTTAAGGACTGATTGTTTGAATCAGTTGTTAAACTAGGACTCTTGGTTGGGCTGAGTGCAGTGATTCACACCAGTAATCCCAGTGAAGCAGGAAAAGTTCCCTCGTCCCCCTCGCAGGGGTAGTGGCTCGCCTCTTCAGTGTCCTGGGGCTCAAACCTCTAATGGGAGCATGCTCACGGACAAGTTGTGGAGCTCCCACCCCACAGCAGCATCTAGGGATGAATGCTTACAGCTCCTGAAGCCCCAGTGGGTGTGTGTTACAGTGTGCTCTTTTAGTTTTGCCATCTGTAGGTGGCTTGTGTTAGCTCAATTAGACCCTCTGCCGTATCGGAAGGAGAGAGGGCTTTCTGTATCCCGAGTTCTTGCCTTGGTGTACCGAAAAATCAGATCAAATGTGGGCTTGGAGAATGAGTGCGAGGTTTTATTGAATAGTGGAAGTAGCTCTCAGCAGATGGATGGGGAGCCCGAAGGGGGATAGAGTGGGAAGGTGGTTTTCCCCTGAAGTCTAGCCGTTCTTGGCCAAACTCTGTGTCGTCCCACCATAGATGGCCTGCTGGCATCTGCAGGTGTCTGCCGGTATGTTCCTCTCGCTGTCCAGCCGCTTGTGTGTTCTTCCGCCAGTGTATTCCTCTTAATGTCCAGCCGCTTGTATCTCTACCTGCTAGGGTCTGGGGGTTTTTATAGGCACAGGATGGGGGCGTGGCTGCCAGGGTGGTCTTGGAAAATGTAACATTTAGGCATGAAAACTGAAATGCCAGTCCTTACCTAGGTCTGTGGGCACAGACTTGGGGGTGGAGCACTAGCCAGGGACCACGCCCTTCTCTACCCAGCACTTTCCTGCCTTCCCCTCCTGTATCACCGACCCTTTGGGAGGCCAAGGCAGGAGAATCACAAAGCCAGGAGTTCAAGACCAGCCAGGACAACACAGTGAGACCCTGTCTCTACAAAACAATAAAAAAATTAGGTGTGGTGGGCATGTGCCTGTAGTCCCAGCCACTTGGGAAGGCTGAGTTGAGAGCACCACTTGAGCCCAGGAATTTGAAACTCCAATGAACTGTGATCAAGCCATGGCACTGTAGCCTGGGTAACAGAGCGAGACCATATCTCTAAAAAAGAAAAAAAAAAAAAAACGAGGACTCTGACAACTAGTCCTAGTTGTCAGACTAGTAAACATGTACAAATTTGTGTTTACAGATTGCAAAGTAGTCATTTTCTTTGCAGACGTTTTTTGTGATTCAGTTATGTATCTTTATCAGACTATAAGATGTTTCAGAAACAAAGGTATTACATAATCTTATTAAAACAGTGTCTTATAAAAATGTTCTCTTGTAGATTACCTCTCTAGTGACCCTTCAGCTGTTAACCCTGGTTGGCCATGACGATCAGCTTGATGGACCAAAATATAAATGCACAGTGTCTCTAGACTTCATCAGAGCTATTGCAAGGTAAAATGTCTTGAATTATGTAAATGAGATACTAAATATAAAAATTAGTGTTTTCCTAATGTAATGTCATTAGTCATGACATTTAAACATGAAAAAAATCATGTATTTAAGTGCCAAGAATGAATAACCGCTACTATAGAATGAACTTTCTCAAATTTACAAATGACATATAATTGGGAGAAATAGCTAATATGTTAGAGGACAAAAATCAAGATTCTGAAAGACCTTAATAGGCTGGAATAAATGATCCCATAGTAGCAAGGTAAGATTTAATGGACAGTTGGCTACAGAAAACTCTATTGTATTGAAATAAGATGGGAGAAAGCTGACTTAAGTCCTAAATTTTTTAGCTGACTACAAGGCTTTAAAAATCCTGACTTAGGTAACACTGATAGAAATATAGTGTCTAGGTCAGGGGATATAATCATTCTATTGTGTGTTGTCACAGGCAGATCAAATCTGGTGTGCTGTGCTGTGTTTAGAGTTTTCAGAGAGACAAATGGATACATGCTGAAGGGGCACGAGGAGAGTGGTAGAATGAGGAATTGTGTCACGTCCCTGACTGAAGGACAGAGTGTGAGAGAAAAGCCTTAGGAAGGACATGTGAACTGTCTTAAGTATTTCAGGGGTCTGTCATGTGCAAAATGGATGAAACTAATTCTGAGTAATTCTAGAGTGTTAGAAGCTCTGGGGAAGAAAGTATATTTGTCAAAATGAAAGCTGTCTAAAAATACAAGTTTCCTTACAAAGAAGTGTACTTAGTGTTATGGAAAATGTTCAAACCATTTATATGAATAAGTGACTTCATCATACGGTTGCAGCTGGATAACAATCTGTCAGGACTGTAATGGAAGAGGTGATGAGTGTGTAGACTGGCAGGTTGAACAGGGCATTCCATAGACAGTGTGTTCCTAATCTTTTTGAATATGAAGATTCCATTTTAGCATCCTTTAAAAATTAGTCATAAAAGTATTTACATATATTTCAAAATTAACAGTATATAGGCATGAGACATTATTTTTTCCAGCCTAAAACAGTGCTTGATATCAGTATAGATTTGCAGATCTCCTCTGATGATTAATTTTACAGCTTCTTGAGATTCTGAAGTCTATAGGTTGGCAGCTTCTCCCTGAAGCCTCTTCTGAATTAAAAGTGCTCTGAAAAATAAATAAATAATAAATTAGTGAATGAATGGCCAGATGCAGTGGCTCACACCTGTATTCCCAACAGTTTGGGAGGCTGAGGTCGGAGGATTGCTTGAGGCCAGAAGTTCAAGATGAGCCACAACGTAGTGAGACCCCTGTCTACAAAAAAATGTTTTTGAGTTCTGTGATAATATGATGCAGGTATTTACCACATTTTTGTGGCATATAGGCTCTAAAACATGAAGTCAAGGGTTTTAATGTTTCATTTTAATAAAACCAGGCAAACTTTTACACAGAAAATTGAGCAGAAACTTATTTTTTAGTGTGTTAAGTATGATCACAAAGCAATTACTTCCTTTTAAAAAGCAATTATATTGGAACTTCTGTATCTAAGAGCCTCTATCCAAGGCATAAATTTGGAGGGAAGCCTGTTTATTTCAGGGATTTTATTATTACTCTGAATGTTAGGTTGTGGCCCAACATAATCATATGCAAAACAGAAGTTTGTGGGTTCCTAATATAGTGAATCTCCATTGAATCAGACTTAATTTGACATTCCTTTAGTGCAGAGCATCACAGTGATGGATGCTCAACACTTCCAGAGACATGCACTTTCATTTACCACCTTGCAAGCAAGAACTTTAGACCTGGAATCTTGGCATAGAACTTGGGGACTCTGTAACTTTCTTTTGTTTTCTTTACTGTTCTCTACTTCCCATGGGCAATATCCGTAGAATGAGCACCCGCTCCTCCCCACACCTGCCCTCTTCCATTCTCTCATCCCCGTGTTTTGTACTTCGTTTTTGCTAACTTTACCTTTCATTCTTTCCCTCCCTCCCATGTGCCCCATTCTTCTAATAGTCTTCCTCATTGCCTTAGCTAAAACCTGATTCCTTCTTTGGGATGCTGCTTCCCCTGGACTTATCTCTAGTTGTAGCTATGTATTTTCTCAAACCCTAATCCCTCAGGGTTGGAGGTCATTTCAGTGCCATCCTTCCTGTTGCCACTTCCAGACTGTTACTGCCCCCAACTTCTTATAAAAATGTGGACTTCCTTGAGACCCATGCAACCTGGCTCTATTTCCCTATTCTCCTTAAGACTGATTTTTGTCTCCCCAGCCATTCCACTTCATGTGTTGAAATAATAGGGCACCTGGTATCCAGACTTCTTTTCTACCTGAATTTTTTTTTTCTTTTCTTTTTTTTTAGATGGAGTGTCTGGCTGTGTTGCCCAGGCTGGAGTACAGTGGTGCGATCTTGGCTCACTGCAACCTCTGCCTCCCAGGTTCAAGCAGTTCTCCTGCTTCAGCCTCCCATGTGGCTGGGATCACAGGCACACACCACCATTCCTGGCTAATTTTTAGCAGAGACAGCGTTTCACCATGTTGGCCAGGCTGGTCTTGAACTCCTGACCTCAAGTTGATCTGCCTGTATCAGCTTCCCAAAGTGCTGGGATTACAGGCATGAGCCACCGCGCCCAGCCTCCACCGAAATTCTTGACTCTGTTTAAACCACAAATTCTGATGTCTGCGTTCATTCTGTTCAGTCTTCACTCTGTTTCACAGAACAAAGTTGAAACCCTCAATTGAGAATTGAGCTACCTGTGTTGGTGTCCATCTTCTCTTACTTTCCTTTTTCAGCAGGATGGGTTTCTTCTTCCTAAGGTGGATTCTTTTACCTATGCTCTGAATTCCATCTCCTCCACTATCCCAGAACCTCTGTTAGTCTCGGCTGTTTGTCCTCTCAGTGGCACCTAACACTGTTGGCTACTGTGTCTTTCTTAAAACTCTCTTCTCTTAGACATGATTCCACAGTATTCTGGTGTTCCTCTTTATTCTTTGGTTGTTCTTACTAACAAAGGTTATCTTTACCACCTGACCTTTAAATATAGCTGTTCCTTGGGGCTTGGCCCTAGGCTCTTTTCTCATATTACATTTTTTTCCCTAGGCAACTTGAGCCACACCTGTGACTTCGACAATCATCTGTGTATTAATAATGTCCCTATTTTTAAAGACTAGATCTATTTTTTATAATATTCTTGACCCATCGCTTCTCGGCCTTTTGGCTAAGATCAAGTGTACAATATTCTTGACCTTTATTGTTGTTTCCCAGCTATATTAATACATTTCCAAAACTGAACTTAGGAATTCTAACCTCTGCTTCAACCCGCCAACAAAAAGTGAAATATCTGGCTTTCCTCCAGTGTTTCTTATTTCGGTGATAAGCACTGCAGTCTGCTCTGTTGCCCAGGCCTGAAATTTGAGAGTCTTTCTTGACATCTCTCTCTCCCCCGCTCGTAATATTCAATCATTTGGCCTATTGAGCTTACAAAGCCCCTCTTATTTGTTTCAATTTCATTCACTTGTTATCATGATACTTTTATCACTCTAGATCAAGCCACCATCATCTCTTCTCTAGCAGTCTAATTGATCTTCTGTCTACTCTTATCCTCTTATAATTTATTATCCATGCTGTAGCCAGAATGATTTTATAAAAATTTAATGTCACCCTGCTCCTTAAAAAAATTCAGTAGTTTCCCATAGCTCTTGAGATAAATAACAGAATCTTTTCAATAACTTACAAGGCCCAAATGATCTGGCTCCTACCTGTGCCTAGCCCCATCTAGCACATACACCTTCTTTCCTCGGTATCTGCACTTTAACCACTGTGGCTTTTTTCCATTTTTTATATTCACCATTCTGCTTCCCATCCTTGTATATACAGCATTTTCCAGCTTCTCCTGTCCTTCACCTAGCTAACTGCTACATAACCTTTAGATTTCAGTTTAAATGTCTGCTCCTTAAAGACGCCTTCTCACAAATACCACAGCCACCATCATCACCCCCACCCCATACCCCCCCCCACACACAAAATTTGGAAGTTCCCATTTTGTTCTTCATTATACTTAACAAGTTTTACTTAAATAATTGAATAATTATAGTTCGTCTTTCTTTCTAGAATATAAGCTCATAAGCTCAAAGCAGACTGTGTTTATGTCTGTCACTGCCTTATCCTCAAACCTAGCATAGTGCTTTAAACTTAGTATGTACTAAATAAATATTGCATGTTTTCCTACAGTGATTAGCAGTAAAAATTCAGATGAAGGGGAACCATATGAATTTGTTTTGGGGGACAGCAAGAAGGAAGCTCAGAGACAGTCTCATTCCAAATCAAGGCTTCATGGGAGAGGAAGTCCCAAGGATAGTTACCAAAAAAAAGGAAGGTTGGCCTCATTCCAAACACCTGTGGCAGAAATAAATGAGATAATAAGGATCACAGGATATAACCTAAATGTCTAAAATGGCAGTCAATCAATAGCATCTTTATTTTTTATTATTATTATACTTTAAGTTCTAGGGTACATGTGCATAACGTTCAGGTTTGTTACATATGTATACTTGTGCCATGTTGGTGTGCTGTACCCATCAACTCGTCAGCACCCATCAACTCGTCATTTACATCAGGTATAACTCCCAATGCAATCCCTCCCCCCTCCCCCCTCCCTGTGATAGGCCCCAGTGTGTGATGTTCCCCTTCCCGAGTCCAAGTGATCTCATTGTTCAGTTCCCACCTATGAGTGAGAACATGCGGTGTTTGGTTTTCTGTTCTTGCGATAGTTTGCTGAGAATGATGGTTTCCAGCTGCATCCATGTCCCTACAAAGGACACAAACTCATCCTTTTTTATGGCTGCATAGTATTCCATGGTGTATATGTGCCACATTTTCTTAATCCAGTCTGTCACTGATGGACATTTGGGTTGATTCCAAGTCTTTGCTATTGTGAATAGTGCCGCAATAAACATACGTGTGCATGTGTCTTTATAGCAGCATGATTTATAATCCTTTGGGTATATACCCAGTAATGGGATGGCTGGGTCATATGGTACTTCTAGTTCTAGATCCTTGAGGAATCGCCATACTGTTTTCCATAATGGTTGAACTAGTTTACAATCCCACCAACAGTGTAAAAGTGTTCCTATTTCTCCACATCCTCTCCAGCACCTGTTGTTTCCTGACTTTTTAATGATTGCCATTCTAACTGGTGTGAGATGGTATCTCATTGTGGTTTTGATTTGCATTTCTCTGATGGCCAGTGGTGATGAACATTTTTTCATGTGTCTGTTGGCTGTGTGAATGTCCTCTTTTGAGAAATGTCTGTTCATATCCTTTGCCCAGTTTTTGATGGGGTTGTTTGTTTTTTTCTTGTAAATTTGTTTGAGTTCTTTGTAGGTTCTGGATATTAGCCCTTTGTCAGATGAGTAGATTGCAAAAATTTTCTCCCATTCTGTAGGTTGCCTGTTCACTCTGATGGTAGTTTCTTTTGCTGTGCAGAAGCTCTTTAGTTTAATGAGATCCCATTTGTCAATTTTGGCTTTTGTTGCCGTTGCTTTTGGTGTTTTAGACACGAAGTCCTTGCCCATGCCTATGTCCTGAATGGTATTACCTAGGTTTTCTTCTAGGGTTTTTATGGTATTAGGTCTAACATTTAAGTCTCTAATCCATCTTGAATTAATTTTCGTATAAGGAGTAAGGAAAGGATCCAGTTTCAGCTTTCTACTTATGGCTAGCCAATTTTCCCAGCACCATTTATTAAATAGGGAATCCTTTCCCCAGTTCTTGTTTTTCTCAGGTTTATCAAAGATCAGATGGCTGTAGATGTGTGGTATTATTTCTGAGGACTCTGTTCTGTTCCATTGGTCTATATCTCTGTTTTGGTACCAGTACCATGCTGTTTTGGTTACTGTAGCCTTGTAGTATAGTTTGAAGTCAGGTAGCGTGATGCCTCCAGCTTTGTTCTTTTGACTTAGGATTGTCTTGGAGATGCGGGCTCTTTTTTGGTTCCATATGAACTTTAAAGCAGTTTTTTCCAATTCTGTGAAGAAACTCATTGGTAGCTTGATGGGGATGGCATTGAATCTATAAATTACCTTGGGCAGTATGGCCATTTTCACAATATTGATTCTTCCTATCCATGACCATGGTATGTTCTTCCATTTGTTTATGTCCTCTTTTATTTCACTGAGCAGTGGTTTGTAGTTCTCCTTGAAGAGGTCCTTTACATCCCTTGTAAGTTGGATTCCTAGGTATTTCATTCTCTTTGAAGCAATTGTGAATGGAAGTTCATTCATGATTTGGCTCTCTGTTTGTCTGTTACTGGTGTATAAGAATGCTTGTGATTTTTGCACATTAATTTTGTATCCTGAGACTTTGCTGAAGTTGCTTATCAGCTTAAGGAGATTTTGGGCTGAGACAATGGGGTTTTCTAAATAAACAATCATGTCATCTGCAAACAGGGACAATTTGACTTCTTCTTTTTCTAACTGAATACCCTTGATTTCTTTCTCTTGCCTGATTGCCCTAGCCAGAACTTCCAACACTGTGTTGAATGGTAGTGGTGAGAGAGGGCATCCCTGTCTTGTGCCAGTTTTCAAAGGGAATTTTTCCAGTTTTTGCCCATTCAGTATGATATTGGCTGTGGGTTTGTCATAAATAGCTCTTATTATTTTGAGGTATGTTCCATCAATACTGAATTTATTGAGAGTTTTTAGCATGAAGGGCTGTTGAATTTTGTCAAAAGCTTTTTCTGCATCTATTGAGATGATCATGTGGTTTTTGTCTTTGGTTCTGTTTATATGCTGGATTACGTTTATTGATTTATGTATGTTGAACCAGCCTTGCATCCCAGGGATGAAGCCTACTTGATCATGGTGGATAAGCTTTTTGATGTGCTGCTGGATCCAGTTTGCCAGTATTTTATTGAGGATTTTTGCATCAATGTTCATCAGGGATATTGGTCTAAAGTTCTCTTTTTTTGTTGTGTCTCTGCCAGGCTTTGGTATCAGGATGATATTGGCCTCATAAAATGAGTTAGGGAGGATTCCCTCTTTTTCCATTGATTGGAATAGTTTCAGAAGGAATGGTACCAGCTCCTCCTTGTACCTCCGGTAGAATTCGGCTGTGAATCCATCTGGTCCTGGACTTTTTTTGGTTGGTAGGCTATTAATTATTGCCTCAATTTCAGAGCCTGCTATTGGTCTATTCAGGGATTCAACTTCTTCTTGGTTTAGTCTTGGGAGAGTGTAAGTGTCCAGGAAATTATCCATTTCTTCTAGATTTTCTAGTTTATTTGCATAGAGGTGTTTATAGTATTCTCTGATGGTACTTTGTATTTCTGTGGGGTCGGTTGTGATATCCCCTTTATCATTTTTTATTGCATCTATTTGATTCTTCTCTCTTTTCTTCTTTATTAGTCTTGCTAGCGGTCTATCAATTTTGTTGATCTTTTCTAAAAACCAACTCCTGGATTCATTGATTTTTTGGAGGGTTTTTTGTGTCTCTATCTCCTTCAGTTCTGCTCTGATCTTAGTTATTTCTTGCCTTCTGCTAGCTTTTGACTGTGTTTGCTCTTGCTTCTCTAGTTCTTTTAATTGTGATGTTAGAGTGTCTATTTTAGATCTTTCCAGCTTTCTCTTGTGGGCATTTAGTGCTATAAATTTCCCTCTACACACTGCTTTAAATGTGTCCCAGAGATTTTGGTATGTTGTATCTTTGTTCTCACTGGTTTCAAAGAACATCTTTATTTCTGCCTTCATTTCGTTGTGTACCCAATAGTCATTCAGGAGCAGGTTATTCAGTTTCCATGTAGTTGAGCGGATTTGATTGAGTTTCTTAGTCCTGAGTTCTAGTTTGATTGCACTGTGGTCTGAGAGACAGTTTGTTATAATTTCTGTTCTTGTACATTTGCTGAGGAGTGCTTTACTTCCAATTATGTGGTCAATTTTGGAATAAGTGCGATGTGGTGCTGAGAAGAATGTATATTCTGTTGATTTGGGGTGGAGAGTTCTGTAGATGTCTATTAGGTCTGCTTGCTGCAGAGATGAGTTCAATTCCTGGATATCCTTGTTAACTTTCTGTCTCGTAGATCTGTTTAATGTTGACAGTGGGGTGTTGAAGTCTCCCATTATTATTGTATGGGAGTCTAAGTCTCTTTGTAAGTCTCCAAGGACTTGCTTTATGAATCTGGGTGCTCCTGTATTGGGTGCATATATATTTAGGATAGTTAGCTCTTCCTGTTGAATTGATCACTTTACCATTATGTAATGGCCTTCTTTGTCTCTTTTGATCTTTGATGGTTTAAAGTCTGTTTTATCAGAGACTAGGATTGCAACCCCTGCTTTTTTTTTGTTCTCCATTTGCTTGGTGGATCTTCCTCCATCCCTTTATTTTGAGCCTATGTGTGTCTCTGCATGTGAGATGGGTCTCCTGAATACAGCAGACTGATGGGTCTTGACTCTTTATCCAGTTTGCCAGTCTGTGTCTTTTAATTGGAGCATTTAGTCCATTTACATTTAAGGTTAATATTGTTATGTGTGAACTTGATCCTGCCATTATGATATTAACTGCTTATTTTGCTCATTAGTTGATGCAGTTTCTTCCTAGCCTCGATGGTCTTTACATTTTGGCATGTTTTTGCAATGGCTGGTACGGGTTGTTCCTTTCCATGTTTAGTGCTTCCTTCAGGGCCTCTTGTAAGGCAGGCCTGGTGGTGACAAAATCTCTAAGCATTTGCTTGTCTGTAAAGGATTTTATTTCTCCTTCACTTATGAAACTTAGTTTGGCTGGATATGAAATTCTGGGTTTAAAATTCTTTTCTTTAAGAATGCTGAATATTGGCCCGCACTCTCTTCTGGCTTGTAGAGTTTCTGCCGAGAGATCTGCTGTTAGTCTGATGGGCTTCCCTTTGTGGGTAACCTGACCTTTCTCTCTGGCTGCCCTTAAGATTTTTTCCTTCATTTCAACTTTGGTGAATCTGGCAATTATGTGTCTTGGAGTTGCTCTTCTCGAGGAGTATCTTTGTGGCGTTCTCTGTATTTCCTGGATTTGAATGTTGGCCTGCCCTACTAGGTTGGGGAAGTTCTCCTGGATGATATCCTGAAGAGTGTTTTCCAACTTGGTTCCATTTTCTCCCTCACTTTCAGGCACCCCAATCAGACGTAGATTTGGTCTTTTCACATAATCCCATACTTCTTGCAGGCTTTGTTCATTTCTTTTTCTTCTTTTTTCTTTAGATTTCTCTTCTCGCTTGATTTCATTCATTTGATCCTCAGTCGCTGATACTCTTTCTTCCAGTTGATCGAGTCGGTTACTGAAGCTTGTGCATTTGTCATGTATTTCTCGTGTCATGGTTTTCATCTCTGCCCGTTCGTTTATGGCCTTCTCTGCATTAATTATTCTGGTTATCAATTCTTTCACTCTTTTTTCAAGATTTTTAGTTTCTTTGTGCTGTGTAAGTAATTCCTCCTTTAGCTCTGAGAAGTTTGATGGACTAAAGCCTTCTTCTCTCATCTCGTCAAAGTCATTCTCCGTCCAGCTTTGATCCGTTGCTGGTGATGAGCTGGGTTCCTTTGGAGGGGGTGATGCGCTCTTATTTTTTGAATTTCCAGCTTTTCTGCCCTGCTTTTTCCCCATCTTTGTGGTTTTATCTGCCTCTGGTCTTTGATGATGGTGACGTACTGATGGGGTTTTGGTGTGGGTGTCCTTCCTGTTTGTTAGTTTTCCTTCTAACAGTCAGAACCCTCAGCTGTAGGTCTGTTGGCGATTGCTTGAGGTCCACTCCAGACCCTGTTTGCCTGGGTGTCAGCAGCAGAGGCTGCAGAGGATAGAATAGTGCTGAACAGCGAGTGTGCCTGTCTGATTCTTGCTTTAGAAGCTTCCTCTCAGGGGTGTACTCCACCGTGTGAGGTGTGGGGTGTTGGTCTGCCCCTAGTGGAGGATGTCTCCCAGTTAGGCTACGCAGGGGTCAGGGACCCACCTGAGCAGGCGGTCTGTCTGTTCTCAGAGATCTCAACCTCCGTGTTGGGAGATCCACCGCTCTCTTCAAAGCTGTCAGACAGAGTCGCTTGTGTCTGCAGAGGTTTCTGCTGCTTTTTGTTGTTGTTGTTGTTGTTTAGCTATGCCGTGTCCCCAGAGGTGGAGTCTACAGAGACTTGGCAGGCCTCCTTGAACTGCTGTGAGCTCCACCCAGTTCGATCTTCCTAGGGCTTTGTTTACCTACTTAAGCCTCAGCAATGGCGGGCGCCCCTCCCCCAGCCTCGCTGCTGCCTTGCGGTTAGATGGCAGACTGCTGTGCTAGCAGTGAGGAAGGCTCTGTGGGCGTGGGACCCTCCCGGCCAGGTGTGGGATATAATTTCCTGGTGTGCCCGTTTGCTTAAAGCACAGTATTGGGGTGGGAGTTACCCGATTTTCCAGGTGTTGTGTGTCTCAGTTCCCCTGGCTAGGAAAAGGGATTCCCTTCCCCCTTGTGCTTTCCAGGTGAGGCGATGCCTCGCCCTGCTTCAGCTCTAGCTGGTCGGGCTGCAACAGATGACCAGCACCGATTGTCAGGCACTCCCCAGTGAGATGAACCCAGTATCTCAGTTGATAATGCAGAAATCACCTGTCTTCTGTGTCGCTGGCGCTGGGAGCTGGAGACTGGAGCTGTTCCTATTTGGCCATCTTGCTCCGCCAGCGAAATGGAGCATCATGTATTTTTATACAGTTACTGAACATCACACTTTTGAAGGATAGTAACATGAGAAAATAACTCATGATGTGAGCTTAAGTGCATATAACAGTTCATATAAAGTTGTATATAAAGGAAAACTAGGAAACTATAAGGGAAGGGAGTAATGGTCAAAAGTCAATTGTCACCAAGAAATCAAGCAGAATTCTCTGATTTACTGATAAAGCAGTCATTTATAGCTTTATCCAGAACACTTTCAGTAGTATGATGAAGTAGAAGTCATATTGTAGTACTTATGAGAAAGTAGATGTAGCAAAGAGAGAATGTTTTTCATTCATTTAACATTTGTTGTGTTGCCCATTATAAACAAAACACTGTGGTAGGCTTTGGGGAGATACAGCAACAAATATAACATAGCTATATCCTATTTTTATTAGCCTATATTCTATGATTTATTTATTTATTTATTTATTTATTTATTTACTATAAAGGAGAGAGAGGATTTTTTTTTTCCTTTTTTTTTTTTGAGACAGAATCTCACTCTGTCACCCAGGCTGGAGTGCAGTGGCATGATCTCCGCTCACTGCAACCTCTGCCTCCAAGGTTCAAGTGATTCTCCTGCCTCAGCCTCCTGAGTAGCTGGGATTACAGTTGCGTGCCACAACGCCCGGAAAATTTTTGTATTTTTAGTAGAGATGGGGTTTTGCCATGTTGGCCAGGCTTGGCTCACACCCCTGACCTCAGGTGATCCACCGGCTTCAGCCTCCCAAAGTGCTAGGTTTACAGGCATCAGCCACTGTGTCTGGCCGAGAGACAGGATTATAACTGCTAAAGGGGTTGTATGGTTGAGAGAGGGTTATTATTTATTTTTTAAAGATTTGAGCATATTTAAATGCTGACAGGAAAGAACAGATAGAGAAGGAGAGTTAATGATACAAAAGCAAGAAAGATTAATTTAAAGCACGCAATTACTGAAATGTTATATAAGCATGGGATTTAGAATTTGAGTTGCAAGAGCCGTGGATGAGAGAGCGGATCTTGCATTATAACAAGAGAAAAAGATGGATTCTGATGGAGCTGAATTTGGAGGTTTGGTGCAAAAAGTTGAGGGAGTTCTGATCTGATGACTTCTATATTCTCTGAGAAGGAGGAGACAAAATTGAGACTAAGGGCAGAAGTAGTAGCAGTTTAGAGAAATCTGAAACATTTGAAATAGCTGCCATGGGGAATGGAAGAAACTGTTGAAAGGAAAGCAGTTTGTTGGGAGTGTTGAGGTTCTTGACCTTGAATTTACAATGGCACCAATCTGTGAGACTTGTGGTGTTCTCCAACACCAATCCATATGCTAGAGACTGGGACAGCTAATAATTATAAATGAAATCACATCGTATTGGGGTTTTGCCAGGTAAGTTCAGTGGATTCCAGCAAGTAACCACGTGATCTGATGAATCATGGAGTCTAAGTTAGGAAGGCCAGGAAGGAAGTAAAGCCAGTCGGGGGCTAATAGTTCAGTGCCTAGCACATAGATACTCAGTTAATGTTTGTAGCTCAGGAAAAAATGAAGGCATTTGTGAACTGATTGTCCCAACATGTTCCAGATAGCAAAAAAGGAAGAAATTGGGGATCATAAGGTAGAATGTCTGAATTTATTTCTTTAGAAGTAGAGCATTTCTGAGTGTGATTATAAGAGTAGAAAAGGTTATTGGAGGTAAGAAATATATAGTGAAGTCACTAGGCTGACGCAGGACTTGGGTTGGAAAGGAAGACTGAACTGTATGCTAAATTACTCAGTGGCTAAGGGATAGCGACAAAGAGGATGGGGATGGTGAGCAGAATGGTCTTAATCTCAGAGTAGCAGAGCTTTTTGCACAGGACACCAGCTCCCCCTGACAGAACTGTCTGGGGGTACAGTAGAGCATTAAACATTCATTGGAAGGAGCTGAAGAAAAGACTATGTCCTTTGCAGGGAGCCCACTTTCAGTTAAGCCTGGAAGGGGAAAATTAACCATTCCTTGAAGAGAGAGAGGATATAGAGACTACAGCGGAAAGGTTTAGACAGAGAAGCTGGAGGAAACTGATTCTAGAAAGGGAACATAGAATTTGGAGATAGAGTATGAGAGAAGGCAGATAACAGATGACTGAGAAGCTTACTAAATATTGTTCTTGGATTGTTCTTAATGTGAATGGTAGTTACACATTTTCAATTGTTTTTCTTCCACAGTCAGTGGGAAGGCACTATAAGATAAATTGAGGTTACAACTTAAAGTTTTATGGTTGCAAGTTGTCATAAAAAAAATTTAAAAAAAAACTCAAACTCAAACTGCCCACAAAAGTAAAAGGAAACAAAATAGTATTCTAAAAGAAAATATTTTAATGAATCAACAAAATGAAATAGAGGGATAAAGGCAAAATTAAATTCTTAAATATATGCCATATAATTAACTTGTATTAACGTATTCTAAATTCTGATTTAAGAATTACTCCTAGGAAAATTGCCACCACACTATTTGTGTTTACTGTATTTCTTTCCAGCTGGTTACTTTAGCAAATAATTCATTTATGTTCTGTGGAAGAATCTCCCATAGTATATTGAAAGTTATCCAAAGTTTAAAATTGTACTTACATGACTCTAATATGCATCTGTGGCCATGGAAAGCTAGGGAACATCCATGCAAATTACACAATTCTCTTGTAAGTTATACCTTTCTTTAAAGAGGATTGTTTGTCTTCAAGTACTTTAAAGCACAAAGTTATCTTTGGGATGTGTGGCATATTTTTTTATGTTGCCCCTGTGGTTATTCTAACAAATTTTGCCATGTCTTAAAATAATATATTTGAGATCAATTGGCAAGTTACGTATTTATATTGGGGGTGGAGGAATGGTAGAGATAGTGACACATCTTGGGAAGTAAATGTTTCTTAAAGGAATGATCTTATATTCAATTCCTGATTGATTTTTTTTAATCTAAAACTCTTACTATATGATTCAGTTTGCATGAATACTTACCACCGACAAAGCACAGAAAGGGAATATAGTGAAAGTTTTATGAACATTTACGTTGCTTAGTGTTTTTAAGTCACTCCATTCATTCTGTTAAATCTGTTCTATTATTACTTTTATTGTACAAACTATGCTAATGCTATGGTAACACAAATAGATTTCTCAAAAAATAGAAAAGTCCTGCAAACATCACAATATTTTCATTTGTTTGTGCTCTCTTCTAGTACTAGTCCATTAGACAAACATTTCTCTGCAGCCTTTACAACTTATTTGCAATTCTTTCTTCTCTCTTTCTCCCTTAATATTGCTGGTATATCTTCATATTGATCATTTTGTATGGCTGTATAATATTTCATCAAATAATGTATTGTAATTTATGGATTCTCCTAGTATTGGAATTTAAGTTGTTTTAATCTTACCTGCTTCAAAAATTTCATTTTCACCCAAGTCCAGGCAAAAAAAAAAGCAACACAACATTAGGTCCATTTTACTGTATCAGTTTAGGTTTATAACCTAAGACTCAAAGTCATTGTGGAGAAATGTGCCTGGAGAGATGTACAAACACCACTTGCCTTTTTTGTCCATGGTTAAAAGTAGTCTATTCATTTCCTTTCTATGGTCCTCTAAATAAGATCTTTTCAATCAGTATCATGATTTTTTTAAAATCATGTGTTGGCCGGGCGCGGTGGCTCATGCTTGTAATCCCAGCACCTTGGGAGGCCAAGGTGGGCAGATCACCTGAGGTCAGGAGTTCGAGACCAGCCTGGCCAACATGGTGAAACTCTATCTCTACTAAAACTACAAAAATTAGCCAGGCAGGTTGGCACATGCCTGTAGTTCCAGCTACTTGGGAGGCTGAGGCAGGAGAATTGCTTGAACCAGGGAGGCGGAGGTTGCAGTGAGCCGAGATCTCGCTGTTGCACTCCAGCCTGGGCGACAGAGCAAGACTCCACCTCAGAAACGAACAAAAAAAATCATGTGTCAAAAGTCCTTTGGTGCCCATAAATTTGGGTGTTTCTAGAGTTGAATGAAAGAAAAACATACAAAGTAACGTTATGATTTAATAACCATACTTTTTGCATCTTTTAAGATTTTTTTTTAACTATTTTTAGTTCTACAGGATTGTTTGGCAGTATTTTTATACCATTTGGAAAGGCTTAGTATTCTTCAGAGAGACACTATTACATTCTTCAGTCCAACATTAGGTGCCACAATAGCCATAGCATCTCTTTTTAGCTATTTTTAAATGTGTTTTCATAAGCAGTATCTATAGTTCCCCATTCCACATTTTGAAAAATATGTCAGTCATTTGCTTAGAAACTTTTTTAGAAAGTATATTGCAAAATGATAGACAAAAACATTAATTGATGATGGTTTAATAAATAAGAGCATGCAATTAGTGAATCTCTAAAAGGCTGTTCTCACATGGATGATTATTTTTGCAGAATTGAATACTTAAGGCTTTAATTTTATACTTATTGCTAGATCATTATATCCAATTATTTTGACCATTTATTCAAATAATAAACCTCCAAGTCTGAATATTTATAGTGAAGAATGAGTTTGGTGAAAGGAGAATAATTATATGTCTCTCTCTCTGCTATTTTATTCTGCCTGCCATCAGAGTACAAAAATATACATTCACATCGTCTGTTTGTTGTATCGTATTCTTGGATCATACAGATTTAGTTACAATACACACACAGGTCAGCCAGCGTTAAAAGACTGAAAAGAATGAAAACTACAAATGAGGACAGATGAGCTATGCATTATGTAATGATAAAACAGGTGTCTCGGAAGATAAACAACGTTCAGAAGCAAAGAAGATTTAAATACTTTTGAATCTCTAATTACTTTATTCTGGATATTAGACAAAAAGCAAATAGCTTTCAAATGAATTCTAAACTTTCTGTAGTACAATTGAAGCACAGAATGTTGAATAGCTCTAGCTTCGTTTACTTTTTTTTTTAGAAAGGCAAACTTTGTGCATGGCAAAAAACTTTAAAAAATTGTGTTCGTAATAACATTTTAAAGAATTAAAGTCAGTCCTATCAGGGTGCATTTAATAGTACTATAGGATTTTTAGCATTAGTCATGAATTATTTTGCATGTGCTTTCCAGAATCATACAAAGCTGAGCAATCTAGGGGCGAGAATGCTAACATATTATCTGTTTTTGTTTTTAGGACGGTGAACTTTGACATAATAAAATACTTGTATGATTTCTTGTGAAAACAAGCTTCAGAGCCATATGGACACTGTGACAATGACTAAGCCAAGCTGTGTTCATCCAACTACTTAGCTGGCCAAGGAGAGGAGTTCTTTGGCTCTACTGGATTTGTCCAAACAGGTGCTGGCCCAGCATGGAATCTGATGAAAATATTCTGATTGGTCTGGGTGGATGTGAGCAGAAGACTATTTACCAGGGACCCTGGAGTATTTGGAAGCAACGTGTTAATTATAAACAGCAGGGTTTGAGCACAATCTGTTCTACTCTTAATGATGTTATCTTAACACTGAAATTGCCTGAAACCCATTTACTTAGGACTACATTTTGCTCTGTGAACTATCCCCTGCGCTTTGAACGTGCCAGCAGCCCTTGTTTATATGCCCATTCTTTTCACTTCCTCTCCACAGGAGCCTCTGCAGTCGCTTGCCAAAGCAGATTTTCCTAAGGCCACTGTTTTAAAAGGATCATAGTTGCAAAATATAATAAATACAAGCTTTTTAAAATCCAAGCTTGTATGTGCTTATCTTTTCACTTGCTTTTCTCAAAAGGCAAGGTACTTTGATCAGAAACAGACCAACTTTCCCCCTTTCAGCCTACTTGATAACTGTGGTATGCTTGTATAAGGTTTATCTGGTCACTTTCTTAAAATTAGCTACCCAACCCAGTTTTTTTGTTTGTTTGTTTTGTTTTTGTTTTTGTTTTTTTAAAATCAGTATCATGATTTTATTTTCTTTCTTTCTCTTTTTTAAAATCACTGACCTTCAAGAGTTCCACAATACATTTTTTTCCTGTTATATCACTTGTGAACTTTGGTTTTGATTTTCTTGTCCATATTTTTGAAGTTTTCTTTTACCATTTGAATACTTGAAAATTACTTTAAGCAGACTTAAAGTTCTTAATTATAAAGCCTAGTGTAAATTTCAGTGGCATTTTATTTCATTTTTTTGAAGAAAAATTCTCACAATAGGCACTTTTAGTGTAACTATCTGGTTCAAAGAAAGCAAGTAGTTATCTACTATTTAGAGAGAATGAGTTAGGGAGAAAAGGAATGGAATTCCTTTCGCCTCCCTACATAAATAAGACAGACTTTCTTGCCCGAAGATTGACATCCACAAGTGATAGAGCATCCTCACTGTAAGTCTCTTGTCCCACAGAAAATGAAGTTTGTGTTTCACAAGATGTTTGGAGATGCCAGGATCAGGGAAAAGCCATGTGTAGTGTGGATTCTGGCTTAGTTTCCTGCATGCAGAAATCCGTGTCATCAAGGTGTAGAAAACAATTTGGGTAGCTGATTGAAGAAGGAGCAACACTGCCTAGGATAGCTTTCAGCCCCTCATATTTTGTTTTGCAGATGCATGTCTGCTGTTCAGCCTGTCAGGGATAGGTGGAACCAGTCTGTATTTTGAGGGAAGAACTCTGGGATATCAGAGGAGGGGAGAAGTTATCAAATAGGAAACTGGGAAGAAGGATGGAAAGGAGGTGAAGTTTCCTATAAGTGACTATGCATGCATCCTCATACAGCTGGTCACCTCTCTCCTGCCCAGTGCATTTCCTCTCCTGTACTGCCCCAGCTTGTTACCAGCCCCAGATGTGGTTTCCCTGCATAACATGTGTAACCAGATTTTCCCTGCCCCTGACTGGGTCATCAGAACTTTCCTGTTTTGTAATTTACTTTCTAATGGCTTGCTAAATGACTCACTAGCTAATTTGATTAATTTATTTAAATGAATACTAACAGAGCTAAATATGGATGCTGGCATTTTAACAAGGGTCATCTGCAAGTGGAATTCTCTAATTGGAAGATACGAATCTCCAATTACAGGAGGGAATCCAATAATGAGAATTATGCTGGCCAGTGGGCCTGAAATTTCTGTTGAGAGGAGGCACTTAAATTATACTCAGCATCTACTCTACCTAGGTCTAAAAGTAATTTAGGTGGTAGCAGAAGAAAGTTACTAAGCTGTAGGTTTTTAGATTATACATAGGTGGGCCTCCATTTTACAAATGTCTTCTTTCAATTACCGTGAGCCAGGTATACATAGGTGGAGATGTTACTCCCTCTTCCTTCTTACTGTCAAGTCATTTTCTTTTCTTTTTTTTTTTTTTTTTTGAGAGGGAGTCTCGCGCTGTCGCCCAGGCTGGAGTGCGGTGGCGCGATCTCCGCTCACTGCAAGCTCCGCCTCCCGGGTTCACGCCATTCTCCTGCCTCAGCCTCCCTAGAAGCTGGGACTACAGGCGCCCGCCACCGCGCCCGGCTAATTTTTTTTTTTTTTTTTTTTTTTTTTTTTTTTGTATTTTTAGTAGAGACGGGGTTTCACCATGTTCGCCAGTATGGTCTCGATCTCCTGACCTCGTGATCCGCCCGCCTCAGCCTCCCAAAGTGCTGGGATTACAGGCGTGAGCCACCGAGCTCGGCTTTTTTTTTTTTTTTTTTTTTTTGAGATGGGGTCTTGCTCTGTCGCCCAGGCTGGAGTGCAGTGGCACAATCTCGGCTCACTGCAAGCTCCGCCTCCCGGGTTCACGCCATTCAGCCTCAGCCTCCCGAGTAGCTGGGACTACAGGCTCCCACCACCTCGCCCGGCTAATTTTTTGTATTTTTAGTAGAGACGGGGTTTCACTGTGTTAGCCAGGATGGTCTCGATCTTCTGTCAAGTCATTTTCAAGCCCATTTCAAGCTTTCATTAATGCAGCAATTCCTTTCAACAACTCTGGAAGGGATTCTGATCTACGAAGCCTCATTTCATTAGTCATAAAGTGGTCAAAGTCTTGATACCAAGATAGCAGTTGAGACTCCAGGCTCTGGAATCCTTGGATCAAATACCAGCTGTATTGCTAGTGGCTGTCTGGCCTTCGGCAAGTTATTTAACCTATCTATGTGACTGTTCTCACCTGTACAATGGAAAGTAGAATTTACCTCATAGCATTTTTACAGGATTAAATAAATTAATATATCTAAGGCAGTAGTTTTCAACTAGGGAAATTTTGCCCACAGCAAACATTTAGTAATTTCTGGAGACATTTTTGGTTGTCACAGTTAGGTGTAGGGTGGGGAAGGGTAAAGGCCAGGGATGCTGCTAAATACAGTAGGCCCTGCTTATCCATGGTTTTGCTTTCCTTGAGTTTAGTTACCCTCTGTCATCCTCAGACTATGATCTGAAAATATTAAATGGAAAATACCAGAAATAAACAGCTCATAAGTTGTAAACTGCATGCTTTTCTGAGTAGTGTGACGAACTCTCATGCTATCCTGCCTAGGATGTGAATCATCCCTTTGCCCAGCCTGTCCATGTTGTCTATACCACCCGCCAGTGAGTTGCTTAGTAGTTGTCTAGGTTATCAGATTGACTCTTGCAGTACCTCAGTGCTTGCATTCAAGTAACTCTTATTTTACTTAATAATGGCCCCAAAGTGCAAGAGTACTAATGCTGACAATTTGGATATGTCAAAGAGAAGCTGTAAAGTGCTTCCTTTAAGTGAAAAGGTGTAAGTTCTCAATAAGGAAAGAAAAACATCATATGCTGAAGTTGCTAAGAATGTGGTAAGAATGAATCTCCGATCTGTGAAATTGTAAAGAAGAAAACAAAATCATGCTAGTTTTGCTGTCGCATCTCAAACTGCAAGAGTTATGGCCACAGTGCATGATAAGTGCTTAGTCAAGATGGAAAAGGCAGATGTGAAGCAAAATGTGTTCAAATTATGGTAATCAGGTTCAGTACTGTTAGAGGTTTTAGCCATCCACTGGAGGTCTTGGAACTTACTGCTCCTGTGGATAAAGGGGGACCACATCCCATAACAGAATAATCTGACCCTCAAATGTCACTTGTGCAGAGGTTGAGAAACCCTGATCTAAGTAAGGTACCTGGCACAGAGTAATTGTTCAATAAAGCTATTATTATCCTGAAATGTGTATTTGTGGCCTAGAAAGGAGGTAAACGAGGGAATGTGACATTCTTACTAGAAGGAGGCACATCCCCTTTTTACTGTAATCTTACCTCATACCTAGAAAAATATTTCTTGTGTAAATTTTGGAGTTACTCAAATGGACACAATACCTTGAATTTTAATTTTTAGAACTGAAGTGTTATCTACTGGGTTCTAATCTGTACACAGATTTCATTACTTTTCAATATCCTGTGGGATAGGTCAAAGGTATAGCTGAGAATAATCAAGTAAGAGAGCAGGTGACTGAGGACTTAACATTTTTTGCCCTCAAGGTGTACTGGCTGAACAATTAGTGGTATACCTCCAATGGATGTACTTAACCAACAATTGATTAATGTAATTAAGATGGTCTGGAGCATGAAAAACTCAGACTGTAAAAAGCTTACTCAGTCTCTCCAAAGTATGCATCACTGTGCTTGTACATTCCAAAGAAAAGTCAGGGGCTAAGTCCAGGAATAACACATCTCCTATCACATTAAGTACTCAGTAAGTATCAAACATAGCAGATGAAATTCAGAAACTGTCTCATGTGTAATCAGAGCTGTAATAGTGTCCTCCATTGCTGCCTGAAGTCTCACACTATTGTGTACCATAATTGTTTGCATTTTATGCCTTCAGCCATAGGCAGAGGCTTGGAGTTAATTTGACCAGAGGTTGATATTATTCAGCTTCATCTCCTACATTTAGAAAGCTTCATCTACTACAAAGTATGACTGCCTATCATGTGAGTAGTTTAGATAATTTTGCATATAATTTCACTCTGCTGACACACTTTGCTTTCAAAAATGCTTAGTAGAGCTCAACAAAATCTTCCCTATAAAGATAACATTTCACTCAAGTTTGTCATTAAATGCCCTGAATACACAGTTAATGTTCATTTTCCAGCAGTGGCACACATTCATGAGACACAGTATGAGAAGTAGAAATTTGGTAGAGCAGAGGAAATTATAATCAATTCATTCATAACTGCATGTTGATGCACAGTAATGATGGGAATTTTAGAAAGCATTCAACTGTTCAAGTAAATAGTCATAGCTTTGGCATGATGGAAAGAGCCTGGGTTTTAGAGGCATTGGAGATTTGCTTGGGTGTTAGATAAACCGTAATCCATTTCATTTTTCTTTCAAGGAGTTGAGGGTTCGATTTAATGGCAGTTTCCCTAAAAGTGTTTAATTCAACAGATTCTAAATACTAGTTATGTGCCAGGCATTTTGTTAGGTGAATCGGATACATGACTTATACAGAATGAGAGATTTCTGGCCTGGATTATAGGTACTATCAGCATTGGTAGAGTCATTCTCTGAAATAGAAAATCTTGGGGGAGGCCTAGGTCTGTAGGGGTGGAGAAGATTATGAGTTCAGTTGCCATTAAAGTGCTTGTGAGAAATCCAAGTGGAAATGTGAAACAGGTAGTTGGATCTAGATTGGAGATAAGAGTTGCTGCAAGTATAAATGTAGGCATCATGAGGATAGAGATGGTTATTTGGTGATTTAGAGGTCTTAGTCCTTAAAATAGTATCCATCACTTGGTGAGGGAGAAACCATGTTGAAGTGAGTTTAGGAAAATATATAGAAAGTGATCATCACCATTGTTCTTCAAGAACTACAAGTTGTATTTTTTTTTTTTTTTCCAAATAACAGTTCTCCACTATTCATATAACCCTGATTCTCTTAAGCATGTGAAGTGGCAGTAGGAGACATGGCTAAATCTTATTTAGTATCTAGCTCAGGAAGGAAAAATCAAATCCTTTTAGAGTCTTAGTTCTATGGAGAATGTTAGATCACATGGGCTTTCTATGTGCTCTCTCCACTTCCTCATGTCATGGTGACTAGGTTCTGAGGCCAGCATCCCAAGAGAAACAGCAGATGCTGCATGGCCTTTTCTAACCTAGCCTCAGAAGTCACACAGCATCACTTTTGCACCATTCTGTTTGTTGAGGCGGTGATAAAGTCCTGCCTATACTTAAAAGGAAGAGAATTAGACCCACCTGATGTTAAAGAACTTGGAGACATGCTTTAAATCACCACACAGAACATAGAAGGCTGAAAATAATACTATGGGATGCAGATCTCAAAATTTGAATCGGTACAGCAGAGACTGCTGGTTGTCCATGCCTATCCTTCCCCCAAGTATCTTGCCTATCTGCTTCCAAAACACAGGAATTCTGACTGCAAGAAGGCCAGTGTGATCAGAACACAGGAAACAAGGGTAATTGTGGTAGTAGATGGGATCAGAAGTGATGGGGGGCCAGGTCGTGTGTGGCAGGTCATTGAAAGACTTTGGTTCTTATTCTGTGTGAGTTGAGAAGCACTGGAGATATTTAAGCAGAGGGGGTCAAATCATCTGGCTTAGATTTTGAAAAGGATTACTGAATGCTATATTGAGAATAGGCTATAGGGAGTCAAAGGAGAAAGCAGGAAGATCAGCTAGAAGGCTATTAAAATAATGCAGGTGAGAAATAATGGCACAGATAAGGGTATTAGCAGTGCAGGTGGTGAGAAGTTGTCAGATTCTGGATATAATTTGAAAGAAACTTATATAGGACCTGCTAATTAATTGAATATCAGTTGTGAAAAAAGAAAGTCAAGGATGACTTTGGGGTTTTTAACCTGATCATCTGGAAGGGTGGGGTTGACCCTAGGTGAGATGAAGACTGGGGTAAGAGGGATAGAATCAGGGCTTTGGGTATGGACAGAGCAAGTTGGAGATATCTATTAGGTATCTGCTATGGTTTAAATGTGTCCTTCAAAAATTCATATGTTGAAACTTAATCACCAATATAATAGTATTACATGAAGGTGGGGCCTTTCGGGGGTGATTAGGTCATGAAGGCTCTGCCCTCATGAGTGGATTAGTGACCTTGTAAAAGAAGTGTGAGGGAGCTCTTCACTCCTTTTTGCCCTTCCATTTCCTGTGCCCTGTAAGGACACAACATTCATCCCTTTTGCTGCTTTGCCCTTCTGACCTTCTGCCATGTGAGGAAATAGTGTTCCTCCCCTGCAGTGGACACAGCAAGGCGTCATCTTGGAAGCAAAGAACAGCCCTCACCAGGCATTAGATCTGCTGGTGCCCTGATCTTGGACTTCCAAGCCTCCAGAACTGTGAGAAATAAATTTTTATTATTTATAAATTATCCAGTCTCAGGTATTTTGTTATAGCACCATGAATGCACTAACACGGTATCTAAATGGAGATACTCAAGGAGGCAGTTAGATAAGTCGAGTTCAAGATATAAACTTGAGGGTTGTCAGTACCTAAATGGAACTATATAAGGGAGATCTGTCTGTGTGTGTGTGTGTGTGTGTGTGTGTGTGTGTGTGTGTGTGTGTGTGGCTGGCTCCTCTGGGTTACAAAACTCCACCTATTCACTGGAAAAAGCTGAGCTCCTGCACAAGTGCACTCAGCTCCTCTAGAAAGTGTACCTCCGTCCCTGGGGAGTCACTTCTAAACTGTAAGGACTCTTTGTTAGTCTTTTCTATGAAGAAGTAGGATTTATGATACAATTGAAGTTTTTTTTAAATACTAAAATTTCAAAAACCAAGTTACTAACTTGTATTACTAAAATTTCAAATGAGAGTCGGGCGCAGTGGCTCACACCTGTAATCCCAGCACTTTGGGAGGCCGAGGGGGGGCAAATCACCTGAGGTCAGGAGTTCGAGACCAGCCTGGTGAACCTGGCAAAACCCCATCTCTACTAAAAATACAAAAAAATGAGCTGGGTGTGGTGGCGTGCACCTGTAATCCTAGCTACTTGGGAGTCTGAGGCAGGAGAATCACTTGAACCGCGGAGGTTGCAGTGAGCTAACATTGCACTACTGCACTCCAACTTGGGTGACAGAGTGAAACTCTGTCACCCAAATAAATAAATAATAAATGAAATTTCAAATGGCCCTTGCAATACTAAGATAAAGGAAAATGGCAGGAGAGAAGCGGGTGGGTCACAGATTTAGTTATATCAATATATACATGGCCAGCCCAGACAAAATTACTTCATAATACTTCACTTACAGATTAAATGTGATAATTAAATTCCAAAAGCTTATTGTTTTAAAGTGATTCTTATTACCAAGCATTGACTTTATCATTTCTGAAGTATAAAAAATATGCTGAGTTTATCCATTAAGTATAAAGGTTCCCTCTAGGTAGATGTAAGTAGAGAATATTTGGTTATTAGTTCTTAACATTTTTTTCCTGAAAATATCTATATTTTGTGAGATTTTGCCATAATCATGATGAATTCATCATAGATCACACTCAGCAGAGTATGTGCTTCAAGTTATGGCTCCAGATTTTGGATTGATTTGCATTGATTCTCTTTCTTCATGTCCATTGTGGTCAATGACATTCAGGAGGCTGAACAGAGTGAGACTGGCAGGCCTATCTAATAATTAATATAATAAAAACCAAATAGCTAGAAATCTAAGGCAAGATGGATGACTGGAAATCAAAGAAAGATAGGATATGAGCATTTACTTACCTGGGGCAGCACTGGGTGTTATATAGGCTGGTAAGAATTTAGCTAAAAAATGTTTGGTAGATTTGGTAACTACCAAATATTTGGAAATTAGACAATATGCTTCTAAATAGCCCATTGGCCAAAGAGATTGTCTCAAGAAAAATTTAAAAGTACTTTGAACTAAATGAAAGTGAGAATGGAACATATTAAAGTTTGTGAGAAGCTGCTAAACCAATGCTGAATGGGAAATTTATAATATTAAATGCAAATATTAAGAAAAGAGAAAAGTCTAAACTCAAGTTTCTCCCTTAAGAAACCAGAGAAAGAAGAGCAAATTAAATTTAAAACAAGTAGGAGGAAGGAAATAATATTCAAGTAGAAATTAATGAAATTAAAACAAAAACAGAGAAAATCAATAAAACCAAAAGCTGGTTATTCAAAAAGATCAATAAAATTGATAACTCTCTAGTCAGGCTAACCAAGAAAAAAGACACTAATTACCGATATTAGGAATGATAGAAAGGGCATAACCACTGACCCCACAGACATTAAAAGGATAAAAGGGAAGATCATAGACAATTCTATGCTCATAAATTTCATAATTTAAGTCAAAGGAACCAATTCCTTATCAGGCACAAAAAGCACAAACCATATAAAAAACTGATAAGTTGTTCTTCATCAAAATTAGATTTTTTTCTTCTTCAAAAGATACTGTTAAAAGTCAAGCCACAGACTGGAAGAACATGTTGACAAAATACATAGGTCTGGTATCCAGAATATGTAAAGAACTCACACAATTCAATAATAATAACCCATTACATTTTTGAGAAAATATTTCTAAGGATACCTTATCAAAGAAGATATAAAGATGGCAGATAAACACATGAAAAATACTCAACATCGTTAATCAATATGAAAATGCAAATTAAAACCACAGTGAGATACCATTGCACACCTATTAGGATGGCTAAAGAAAGCAAAAACAACAAACTGACACTATCACGTTCTGACAAGGATGCAGAGCAACCAGAACTCTCTGAATGTTGATGTCAGCAGGGATGCCAAACGGTGCAGCCATTTTAGAAAAGAGTTGACCAGTTTCTTAAAAAGTTGAACATACAACTTACCATACAACTCAGCAGTTCTACTTTAAGGTTTATTTAAGAGAGATCAAAACAAAACAAAACAAAAAATGCACTTGAATGTTTATAGTGTTTTTTAACCGTAATAGCAAAAATCTGGAAATGACCCATCAGCCAGTAAACAGAAACTGGTACATTCATACAATAGAATATTACTAAGCAAAAAAAGAACAAACTACCAATACATGGATAAAACTAAAATGCATTATGCTAAGTGTAAGAAAGTCAGATTCGTGCTGTATTATTCCATTTTCTGACACTTTGGAAAAGGCAAAGCTATAGGGATAGAACACAGATCAGTTGTTGTCAAGTCCTAGGGATGGAAGATTGGATGGCAGAGTCACTAGGGAACTTTTTTGTGGGGATGGAGATGTTCTGTGTCTTGATTGTGGTGGAAATAAGTGACTGTGCATTTATCAAAATTCAAAGAACTGTGCATAAAAACAGATGAATTGTATGTAAATTTTATCTCATACAACTAGATTTTTAAAGAAAGAGCAAATATGATACGCTGATTCCAAGGAACACCATTTAAATATAAATGCACAGATAAACAGAAAGTGAAATGTTGGAAAGATATATCATGGAAACACTAACCAAATAAAAAGATAGGCTGGCTTTACTAATATCAAAGTAGACTTGCTTTAAGCCAAGCAATGAAAAAGGGACATTTCATAATGAATAAGGAAGGTAATTCTAAATCTACAATAATTGTTTGAGTTTGTAGTATCCTCTCAGCAACTCATAAAACAAGCGCGCGCACACACACATACACACACACACTCACACAAATCAGTAAATGTACAGAAGATTTAAACAACACATAACCTGACCTAACTAAAGTTTATAGAACATTATATTCAACAGTTGCAGAATGCACACTCTTTTCAAGTGCACCGGGAATATTGACCAAAATAGAACACAGTAAGTCTCACAAATTCTAAAGTATTGTATGATGTATATTCTCTACCTGCTGCAGGATTAAACTAGGAAGCAATAATAGATAACTAGCAACCCCCAATTTTTTAATCAAAACCTTCTAAGTAATCTATAGGTCAAAAAAAGAAATCACAATGGAAATTAGAAAATACTTTAAACTTTAATTAAAATACAACATAAAATTCAAGAGATTTGGCTAAAGTAGTGCTTAGAGAAAAATTGAGATCTTTAAATATATACAATTAAAAAGAAGATTTTAAATCAGTGATCTCAACTTTCATCTCAAGAAGCTGGCAAAGAACAGTGATTTAAGCCAAATAACTAGAATGACAAAATAAAAAGTAGAAATAAATAAAATAGAAAACAAATGGGAAATAGAGAAAAATCAACAGAAGACAAAGGGAGTCTTTGAAAAGATTAAGAAAATTGATAAATGTCTAGCAAAGTAATAAAAAGAGAAGAAATACAAATCAGTAATATTAGAAATGAAAATGGGACAATACTATAGACTCCACATACCTCAAAAATATAAGAAGAGCATATCATTAAAAATGCCAAGAAATTTGGCAACTTAAATGAACAAAGAAACTCTTTAAAAATCACTTTCCAAAACTGGCACAAGAATAAATAAGAAAAAAATACAACCACTCCAATATCTGTTGATCAAATCAATTTCATATATAGGTCCTCCAACAAAGTACATTCCAAGATTAGACAGCTTCACTAGCATATTCTACTAAACGCTTAAGGAAAAAGTAATACCGACATTTCACAATAAGGCAAGAAAAATAAATGAAAGGCAGAAATATTAGAAATGAGGAGTAAAGTTATCTTTGTGTATGTAGAAAATCCAAAAGAATATACAAACAAAATATAAGAACCAATATTGTGTTTCCATATAGTAGCAACAAACCGTTGGAAATTAAAAGTATTTATTTATTGCATCATAAAAATAAATAGAGGTACTTAAAGATATGCAATACCTTTACACTGTAAAAAAATTACAAAATATTTCTGACAGATATTTTTGAATACTTAAATGAATCTTCATGGATTGGAAGACTCACTATTGTTATGTTAACTATTACCAAACTGATTTATCTTGTCAATGCCGTCCCACTCAGAATCCCAGTAGGTTTTTTGTGTAAATCGACAAGCTGATTTGATAATTTGTGTGGAAAGGAAAGGAACTAAAATTGACAAAACAATTTTGAAAAAGGAAAACTAAATTGGAAGACTGACACTGCCTAATTTCAGAGCTTATTATAAAGCTATAGTAATCCAGATGGTGTAGTACTAATGTAAGAGTAAACATATAGATTAACGGAATGAAATAGTGTCCAGTAATAAGTCTACACATTTACAACCACTGGATTGATTACATAGGCACTAAAGCAATTTAATGGGGAAAGAATTATCTTTCAATAAAGAACTCGAGCAAATCTTGACACCTCTCTCATACCATACACAAAAAAATAATTCTAGATTATTTTAGAGCCAAACAAGGAGGTAAAGATTCTAGGGGAAGAAATGAGAGAAAGTATCTTTATAATCTTGATGTAGATAAAATTTTCTTTCCACAAGTACTAACTATAAAGGAAAGGAGTGATAAATTGAACAAAGTTAAACTTAGGAAGTACTATTTATCCAAGATATTAAGAGAGTGAAAAAGCAAGCCATAGAATGGGAGATAATTTTGCATTACATATATCTGATGAAGACCTACTATCCAGAATACTTAATGCCTATAATTAATAACAAAAAGTCAGCCCAATTTTTAAAATGGCCAAGAACTTTAAGAGACACATCATACAAAAGAATTTCTGAATGGATAATTAACATATGAAAAGATGCCCAACATTATTATTCATCAAGAAAAGGCAAATCAAAACCACAATGAGATAACACTACACACTCTCCAGAATAGCAAAAATTAAAATGCCACGTTGAGTGCAGCAATTGCAAGTCCTATACATTGCTGATGGGAATGTGGTAAGCTATTTTAGGAAACTGGCAGTTTCCTTGAAAGATCAACTTATGCCTACCTCCTGATCCAGCAATTTCAGTCCTGGGTTATGCTTAAAAGTTATGAGTGGTTTTGCCTACCAAAAGATGTATACAAGAATGTTTCACAGTGGCACAAACTGGAAACAAGCAAATATTGATCAATAGAATAAAAATTGTGTGTTCTTATAATGAAAACCAATACAACAACATGTATAAATCTCACAGACATTATGTTGAGCGAAGTAGGCCAGAAACAGGAGAAACTAATCAATCCATGGTTATCCTAATAGTGGTTACCTCAAAGTGTGGTGGTAGTGGTGGCATAGCTAACTGAAAGGGGATATGATAGAGCTCTTTGGAGTGATGAAAATATTGTATATCTTGATCTGAGTGGTGGTTACACTGATGTATATGAAAATTCAGTTGAGCTATACACTTCAGATTTATGCAATTTATGCATTCCATTACATGGATTTTTTTATACCTCAAAAACAAACCCGTCAAACGTAGCAGTGATTCTGTGCTCTAGATCCTATGTAACCTCTTCCATGAGTCAGTATCACTGGCTTAGCAGTAAAGGAAAAAATAATAATAATTTTCTTTTTTGAGACAGAATTCTGCTCTATCACCCAGGCTAGAGTACAGTGGTGCAATCTCGGCTCACTGCAACCTTTGCCTCCCGGGTTCAAGTGATTTTCCTGCCTCAGCCTCCCAAGTAGCTGGGACTACAGGCACGTGCCACCATGACCAGCTTTTTAAAAAAATTATTATTATTATTATTTTTTTATTTTTAGTAGAGACGGGGTTTCACCATGTTAGCCAGGATGGTCTCAATCTCCTGACCTCGTGATCCATCTGTCTAATAAATTGTTTTTAATGTAAAACAAAGGCAAAAACAGGGGTAAAGGACACCCTAAATTTAAATTTTTCACTTTGAAAAATTCTGCTACATTTTCAACCGCCCTGCAAAGGATATACTATGCTTCCTTTTAATGAATGAGGAAACTGAAGTCTGGTAGGGTCTAAGGCTTAGCTAAGTAAGATGTGGAGCCAGGATTCGAAACCAAACCCTACTTTACCCCATTATATCACAAGTACAGTTTTGGTAAGGCCAGGTTAATCAGTGTATTGTCAATACTGTGTTCCTTAGAAACAACAGACATTCTAAGTTGAATCATATATATATATATATATTTTTTTTTTTTGTAGAGACTGGGACTCACTTTGTCTGCACAGGCTGGTCTCAGACTCCTGGCCTCAAGTGATCCTCTTACCTCAGCCTTCCAGCTGGGATTACAGATACGAGCTGTTGAATCCTTGAGAGAAACTTTAGAATCCTAGTTAGTGGCAGCGTAAACACCATGGACATAAATTCATCTTCTACCTTTGCCAAATGCATAGTCAGCATATTTGCATTATACATTAATCTAAGAGGCCCCAAGATGTTTGTCATAAGCAGCTGGTCTGCTTCTCATTTGAAGCCTTGCCTTTGATTAGTTCAGAGAGGGAGTACCATAAGGAATTTCATGTATGGAGAAGAGGCAAGCAGTACTGACAGGTTTAACACAGGCCTATGTCTTCTTTCCCACTGGAAATGTTCTTGAATTATGGTGAGGGGCCTTAGCTGAAGCTTGAAACCCTGCAACCAATCTCAGCTGGGTTTTTAGTCTTCTAGTAAGTCATGAGCAGCCAGTGGGGACCCTGTGGGGTTCAGCTGTCATGGGAATCTGAATATTTCAAATGCTAACAGTGAGAGGAAGAAAATGCATTGAGCATAACACACTACTTTAAAATCTATGACTTGTGATGCTGAGAAAATGTAAGGGACTTATTAAGAACACAGCAGGGTTTGAAAATTACTTCTGAAATATCATAACCTTATATCTGTAGATTCACAAACCTAATGAACAAGAAAAATCACTAGATATCTATATTAAAAATTATCTGAAAAAGCCTCTCCCAAACTAATTCTTATAAATTATATAAGAAAAAGTATATTGATTAACATATTAAACCCATAAAGGGCAGTTCAATAGTAACACACTAAATGGTGAGGGAGAGCTCAGAGGAGGCTGAGGTTTAGGTTAGTACTCTCACGTGACCTAGGTTTGTAAATATGCTTCATGGGATAAACAGTGTATTAATGACATTTAGTCATTATCCTGGCTGCAAATCAAACATCAGCACTAGTAATATTAAATTATAAATGGATATTATATGTATATATACATACATAATTAAGACAAAAAATATATTAAAATATTCAAGACAAAATTAAATTATAAATGTATAGAACAATATATATATGTAAATGTATATATAATCAAGACAAATGACAACCAAGATGAGCATTAAAAATCTAAAAAACGAAAACAAACTAAGAAACAAACAGACAATGCTACTAGCACAGAGTGTGTCTCTATCTGAGAGAGTGACTTACTTTAAGGATCATCCAGACAACTGCTTGATGAATTCAAGGGTATTGCTTATAGACAGTATCTTTATAACCAAGTTCTGTTGAATATTTATTTGTTGAATGTAAGAAGCCCCCACAAGACTGTAATTCCAAAATATGTGCTGGGTGATGGGGAACAGGTAATTGGCCTTACCATCCTACAGTGGCATGGTAGCTGTCTAAGAGGGTTATGCTTAGGGCAGGAGTCTGGGATTTTGCGTCGAAGACATGTAATTGTTCCAGCTGATTCTATTCCTTCAGAATTTTCCTCCATCTATTCTCACATCAGGTGAAGAGGTGACTACATTTCTGGCTCGTTGTTTGATGAAGGATTTTTGAAATGAGAATGCTTACTTATAGTTGTCATTTATACCCACAGAAGCCAAAACAAGATACAGAATTTAAGCAATCAATTTCAGTGGAAAGTTAATGACTATTTTGAAAAATCAGTGTTATCTACATCCTTGTTAGGTGACAAGGCCAGAAAACCATTTAACTTTATCAAACGAGTTCAGGCCTCATGATTTATTATTTTGTGTTGTTCAAGATTATACTACCTAAGTTATGCTTATGCCTATCACTGTCAGTCATCTTTAAGATGATGAGTATCTCTGGAGCAATTCTGAACTAGAGACAAATTTGAGAGTCATCAGTTTATGGGTGGCAACGGAAGCCCTGATCAGAGGTGAGATTCTACAAAAAGCAATGGTGAAAAGAGAGGAAGGCCAAGGTAGACACCAGGGACGTTTGGGTCATCAATGCCAAATAAGACAGTTTCAACTTCAGCAAAGTCTCAAGGTAAAAAATCAATGTACAAAAATCACTAGCATTCCTATACACCAACAGTCAAGCCCGAGAGCCAAATCAGGAGTGCAATCCCATTCACAATTGCTGCAAAAAGTATAAAATACCTAGGAATACAGCTAACCAGGGAGGTAAAAGATCTCTACGAGGAAGACTACAAAACACTGCTCAAAGAAATTAGAGATGACACAAACAAATGGAAAACATTCCATGTTCTTGGATAGGAATAATTAATATTGTTAAAATGGCTACTGCCTAAAGCAATTAATAGATTCAATGCTATTCTTATTAAACTACCAATGACACTCTTCACAGAACTATTATTAGAAAAAAAAAAAAAAACTATCTTAAAATTCATACAGAACCAAAAAAGAACCCTAACAGCCAAGGCAATCCTAAGCAAAAAGAACAAAGCCCAGAGGCATCACACTACCTGACTTCAAACTATACTATAGGGCTATTGTAACCAAAACATCATGGTGGTGGTACAAAAACAGACACAAAGACCAATGGAATAGAAGAGAGAGCCAAGAAATAAGGTCACACACCTATAACTATCTGATATTTGACAAAGCTGACAAAAACAAGCAATGGGCAAAGGACTCCTTATTCAATAAATGGTGCTGGGATAACTGGCTAGCCATGTGCAGAAGATGAACAGAAACTGGACCCCTTCCTTACATCATATACAAAAATCAACCCAAGATGGATTAAACTCTTAAATGCAAAACCCAAAACTATAGAAACCTTGGAAGTCAACCTAGACAATACCATTCTAGACATAGGACTTGGCAAAGATTTCATGACAAAAATGACAAAAGCAATCACAACAAAAGCAAAAATTGATCTAATTAAACTAAAGGGCTTCTGCACAGCAAAAGAAACTCTCAACAGAGTAAACAGACAACCCACAGAATGGGAGAAAAATTTTGTGAACAATGCATCTGACAGAGGTCTAATATCCAGCATTATAAGGAACTTAAACAAATTTACAAGAAAAAAACCACCCCATTAAGGTGGGCCAAGGACATGAACAGACACTTTTCAAAAGAAGATGTACATGGGGCCAATGAGCATATGAAAAAAGCTCAATATCACTGATAATTAGATAAATGCAAATCAAAATCATGATGAGATGCCATCTCACACCAGTCAGAATGGCTATTAATAAAAAGTCAGAAAATAATAGGCTGGGCGCAGTGGCTCATGCCTATAATCCCAGCACTTTGGGGGCCTGAGGCAGGCAGATCTCTTGAGCTCAGGAGTTTGAGATCAGCCTGGGCAACATAGTGAAACCCTGTCTCTACCAAAAATACAAAAAAATAAATAAATTTAGTCAGGTTTGGTGGTGTGCGCCTGTAGTCCCAGCTACTCAAGAGGCTGAGGTGGGAGGATTGCTTGAGCCTGGGAGGCAGAAGTTTCAGTGAGCCGAGATGGGGCCACTGCACTCTGGCCTGGGCAACTAAGTGAGACCCTGTCTCAAACAAATAACAACAACAAAGTCAAAAAAAAATAATAGATGCAGGCAAGGTTGCAGAGAAAAAGGAATGCTTACGCACTGTTAATGGGAGTGTAAATTAATTCAGCCATTGTGGAAAACAGTGTGGCGATTCCTTAAAGACCTGAAAACAGAAATACCATTTGACCCAGCAATCCCATTACTGGGTATATACCCAAAGGAATATAAATCGTTCTATCATAAAGACACATACACATGTATGTTCACTGCAGCACTATTCACAATAGTAAAGACATGGAATCAACCTAAATGTCCATCAATGGTAGACTGGTAAAGAAAATGTGGTACACATACACCAAGAGAAACTATGCAGCCATAAAAAAGAACAAGATCATGTCCTTTGCAGGGACATGGATGGAACTGCAGGCCATTATCCTTAGCAAACTAACACAGGGACAGAAAACCAAATACCACATATTATCACTTATAAGTGGTAGCTAAATGAGAACACATGGACACATAGAGGGAAACAATACACACTGGGGCCTATTAGAGGGTGGGAGGAGACAGAGTATCAGGAAAAATAACTAGAGGGCACTAGGCTTAATACCTGGGTGACAAAATAATCTGTACAACAAACTCCCGTGGCACAAGTTACCTATATAACAAACCCGCACATGTACCTCTGAACTTGAAATAAAAACAACAAACAAGAGAGTTTCACTGGAAAGAGTATCAACTCTTTTAAATCACAATATTAATAAAGTAAATAAGGATACAAATGTTATCTATGGTACTTGACAATTAGCATAAGTGACTTGATTAAAAGCATTCCCATTGGAGTTTAAGTTGGGTAAAAGGCAGACTGCAACGACTTGAAGGGTGAATCTCGGGCAAGAGAATAGGCAGTCAATGTTGGTTTCACTTTCCAGAATCTTGACTCAGAGAAGATCATTGTTATGGGTTGAATTGTGTCCCCCAAAAAGTCGTATGTTGAAGTCCTAACACCCAGCACCTCAGAATGTGATCTTATTTTGAAATGGGGTCATTGCAGATATAATTAGTTAAGATGAGGTCATTAGGGTAGGCTCTAATCCAACATGACTTGCATCCTTATAAAAAGGGAAATTGAGATACCGACGCGCATTCAGGGAGAACACCACATGAACGTGAAGATGGCCATCTATAAGCCAAAGGGAGAGGGCTGGAACAGGCTCTGCCTCAAACCCACAGAAAGAACTCACCCTTTTGACACCTGGATTTTGGACGTCCAGCCTCCAGAACTGTATGACAATAAATCTCTGTTGTTTAGGCCACCCAGTTTGTGGCACATTGTTATGGCATCCTTGGGAAACTAATACAGTAGTGTAGATGCCATATAGAAAAAATGCAGGGTTGAGGAAAGCTATTCTCTTCAAAGTGAGGGAAAATTGAATGTGTTTTTATGCTTAAGAGAAAAGAACATAGAGGACAGATAAAGGACAATAGATGGGGCAAGATATGAAGGAGTTGGGCTTTAGCAAGACATTTTGCAAACTCTTAGCAACCTGTGGTAAGAAATACATTTTACAGCATGACTCAGTATACACGTACATGCACATAATTTAAATAAAACTTCCCTTACCCTTACTACTTATAAGTAACAATAAAGTAAAAATGTGAACTAAATACCAAATATTATTTATTACTATTTAAATACTACTTAGAAAAATAACCTAATATAGACCATACAAAATCAAAACGAAAGATGAAAATGTTGGTTGTAATAAATTAGAGTTGTCAACAATGTTTTAACGGACAGTCCCAGAGGACAAGGCAGAGATGAGGCTTGGGCAGAAGAAAGGACCTTGTGTTTCACTGAAGAAGGCATTGAGGAAGGGTGCCTGTGGGTGAAGCTAGGTTTATATGATGTAAAAAGCTGAGTGTTATCAGCTGCTGGGCATGTTCTCTGGATGAGGAGAGAAGGCCATCTGCTGGAAAGTGAGTGGAGAAGACAAGAGTAGACAAAAAAGGCTGAGAGGAGAATATGACAAAAATGTGTCATAGCTGTGGCTGGGAATAATAAAGGGAGCAAAAAAAAAAAAAAATAGATACATGTCAACAAGTATGTGTTCTGGTTTCTCAGGAACTGTTGGCCAGAGAACTGTCATCCTATTGGGAGGAATCAGACCAGCCTTACGATTGCTGCCCCTGTCCGGTCTCTTGCCTCTTTCTGTTTTCCTCAGTCACCAATCCTTGGTTCCAAGCACTCTTGGCTTGACCCTACCTGCTCTAGGTTGTACCAGGCATAAATACGGGATTATGTCTCATTTTCCTTTTATGCCCCCATATAGCTAGAAAGTTGCTAGACCTCAAAACATACACGCTGTCTGATTATCTTCCCCTAGAACCTATTTACTCAAAGTGAGGTTTATCACAGCATCAGCATCAACTGGGATCTTGGGGTAAATGGAAAGCTCAGGGCCCACTCCAAACCTTCTGAATAAAAATCTGCATTTAACAAGATACACACCTGATTCAAAACATTAAAATTTAGGAAGCCCTGTCCTAGATCACCGGTTCTCAACCTTGACCACATATCAGAATTATCTGAAAATTTACAAGAAAATGATGTCCAGACTGAGTTAGAAGCTCTTGGAGTGGAGCTCAAGACTTGGAGTTCTACTGCGCAGCTGGGGCTGAATGCCTGTGCCCTACAATCTTGTTGCTCATAGTCGATTTAGTTATAAATGGTTGGCATAAATGTCCTCCAAGGTCTCTTATAACTAAATCGGCTATATGATTTAGTAATGAGACCTTGATTGAACTATCCAATGGGTGAATCTACACTCAGTCTGCTCAGGAGTTGACTAGGCATGGTCTGACTGCCTCATTCATAGTCACCCACCTACCTATATAATCCATTTCCCCTCTGGCCAGATCTATTACAAATTACATCTTCTATTGAACCACATGTTTTTCTCCCTTTAACCTGCACATGCTGGTTCATATTCTATCCATGTGGGATCATGCAAAAGTAACCTCTGCAACTGGGGTATTAATTTTGGAAATGCTCCTGATAGTTTTCCTCTCTTTCCTGGGACAGAGGAGGAAGATGACACTCAGAAAGTGGAAGATTATGATGAAGAGGAGTTTCTTGACTTCCTCTCCTATTATAAAAAGAGAATACATGGGGGTGGGGTAGGTGAGTTAATAGGGGGTGAGAATGGGTGCCATGGGGTTAGGTGGTGGTTGAGAAGGACAGAGGGGAAGTAAAAGGCAAGAAATCCAAGGTGGATTTCTTAGTCCTTCCTCTCATCCTCTCAATTTCATGAAGGAAATCTTCAGGGGATGGTGGGGTATGAGTGAGAAACAAACGGGGACTTTTAGGAAAATCCTAGAGTGGGAGGAGGGATTTCCTTCCTTTATTCCTCCTCTCAGTCCTTCTCTTTCTCCCCACCTCCCTCCTTTCCTTTCTTTCACCAAAGCATAGCTTTATGTTTTGAAGAATTTCCGAGGACATAGCAAAGTGGTCAACACCTGTGAAAGAGCTGATCCTCATGGGCTTCCTATAGGTAGGTTCAAAATGACAAGAAAACTGTCTGAGGGAGTGGGCACAAGTGTAGCCTTGCAGACCGTGCTCTCATTCCAGGACGGTATGGAGACAGCAGATGAGAGGTGCACAGCTCCAAGGAGACCCAGCAATCTGTGGCAAATAGAGTGGCTGTTGAGCCTGGGGGCTTCAAGACTGAGGATATAACAGGCACCACAAACTTCACAGGATATGAATGTCTGGTGAACAAAGACAAAGGTCATCTTTAGGACAGGGAGGACCCAGAGGAGAGCAGAGGAACCAGAAAGGATATCAGACCTCCCCTCCTGGATGCCACATTTACCTGTGAGCCCTCCCACTCAAATTTGCTAACTCCTGGCAGAAGGGCGAAGGGAGGTGTAAGGAAAATGGCTTCACTTTAGTCAGGAGTAGGCCAAGGCTGCCTTCCGGTGCTGCATGATTCAGTGGGTTTGGAGTTCAGGCGCACAACCCCTCATGTTACGTAACCACGCCATGTGAAGCCCATTAGATGATCACCCACGTGAGCTCGTGCTTGGCTTGAGCCACTATTGTCTGTAAAAGGTATAATTACCCTGCTAACACTATACATATGGCTCACTTAAGCCCAGGGAGAGTAAAGCCATGTCAAAACTGTGTACGATTCCTCAAGTGTCTTTCCAGCCACCCGCTGCTCGCCCACCGACTCCCCTCGGACCTCAGTTAGAACCCTGACAGGAGGGAGATCGTGCAGATTTGACTGAGGCTCAATTCTGAAATGATTTTCCTCTCCCTAACCTTCAGCCAGAGTGAATCTTTCTAGCAAGGAAAATATTACTGCTATCATTTAAATGAAGAAGCTGACCCTCACAGCCAGGTGCGGTGGAGCTGGGTTTGTAACCATAGCCATCTAAAGCTCATGGTCATAATATTTTCCCTAGACTGGTGACCAAGGCAGTGGCACAGACACCAGGGACTAAGGTTGTGAGGAGTGGAAGAGCTCCGAGTTACTGGCGGTGAATACAGATCTGCAGCAACCTCAATTCTTGCCTCCTCAGAAGAAAGAATTCGACTGAGGGGCATAAGACAGAAGAAGAGATCGAGGTAAGTTTCAGAGCAGGAGTGGAAATATATTAAAAAATCTTGGAACAGTAAGAAAAGGAAGGGGGAAGGAAAGCAAAGAAAGTATAACTTGGAAGAGGGGATTGCAAGCAACTTAAAAAGCCAAGTGCACAGCCTGACCTCTTGACTTGGGGTTTTATACGCTGGCATACTTCTGCGATCTTATTGGGAATCTGCTATCCAATTTCAGGCGTTTTCTTCTCATGTGGAGCCTGCCTTCCCCTGGTGCCGGCTGTGACCAATTATTACTTTTGAGAAGCAGTTAACAACCGCCTGACCATCACGTGATGGTCGCCCAACACTCCTCTCCTGCCCTGCTCATACCTGACTAGCTACCTACTGTAACAAGGCCAGTTAGAGAACAATTTGCTGAGCTGGAGGGCAGGCAAATGGGTAGCCATTACTCTGAGGTAGAGTCCTGAAATCCCTCCTACCTTTCCCAGTGGAACCAGGTATTTAAGACCATGGGTCTTTGTAGTCAGATTGTCTACATTCAAATCTCAACTCTACTGCTTACCATCTATGAGCAAAGTTACCTTTCTTATCAATTTCCCCTCTATTAAGAAAGAATAGGCCAGGTGTGGTGGCTCACATCTGTAATCCCAACACTTTGGAAGGCCGAGGCAGGAGGATTGCTTGAGCCCAGGAGTTTAAGACCAGCCTGGGCAACATGGTGAAATTCCGTCTCTTCAAAACATAAAAATATTATCTAGACATGATAGTGCACACTTGTAGTCCCAGCTACTTAGGAGGCTGAAGTGGGAGGATTGCTTGAGCTAGAAAGGTTGAGGCTGCAGTGAGCTGTGATCATGCCATTGCACACCCCCTGGGTGACAGAGTGAGACCCTGTCTGAAAGAAACAAAAAGGAATAATAGCAGCCACCTCATGGAACTGCTTGAGGATTGAGTTATTACTCACAAAGTGCTTAGAATAGTGCATAGCAATAGTAAATAGCAAAGGGTATCTATTTTCATTATCTAAGAACAAGAGGTTCAGATGAGTTTGAGGTTCTAGGTGATAAAAACAAATGACAACAAAAACTTTCCTCAGTGCAAGGGAAGTTGATGCAGAGCGATGTTTTTCAACTTTGGCTTAATATTAGACTCACTTGGGATACTTAAAAAAACCCAAGCCCAAACTATACCCTGGTCCAATTAAATGAGAATCTCTGAGACAGCAATATTTTAAAGCTTTCCAGGCAATTCCAACATACTGCCAATACTGAGAACCCCTGTGCGAAGGCTGACAGCCAGGCACCTGAGTGAGGGACCCAACCGGTGCACCTACTTTCCTAAGCTGCCTGTGGGCTTTAGTTTCGAATAGTTCTTTCCTTCTAGGCAATGTACCTGGTAGTGGCTTCATTCATTCCATATAGGTGTCCAACGCCCACTGTGAGCAAGGCACTGTGCTGAGCCTGGAGACGCAGCACCAAATCAGACTTGGAACGTATGCCCACAAGGCGCACACTCCAGCAGGAAAGAGGGCCACTGGACAGGCAGGAACGATCAATGGTGATGGGACTCAGGGAATGCCAGGAGTACGCTGAGTCTGTGAGAGCTGCCTTGACAGACAGATAGTGCTGAGGGGGTGCCCAGCTCTTCTGCAGAAAACTGCTTGCTCCCTGGCACCTCCACAGGCTGCCCTAGGAAGGTTCCACCTCTGCCCAGACTCAGGATACACAGTGTAAAAACATTTCTGTGTTTATCAATGTATTAAATAAAAACAATTCATTATCAAATATAGGCTTTCCTTAAGTGGTACTTTCCTCCCTTGAGGAAAACCCTGGTCCCTATGATGGTAGGGTGGGAAGCGGCCTCTGCTTCTGTGGAGATATTTATTTATTTATTTATTTATTTATTTATTTATTTGAGACAGGGTCTTGCTCTATTGCCCAGGCTGGAGTGCAGTGGCATGATCTTGGCTCACTGCAACCTCTGCCTCCTGGGTTCAAGCGATTCTCTTACCTCAGCCTGCATCCTGAGTAGCTGGGATTATAGGCACCCACCACCATGCCCAGCTAATTTGTATTTTTTGTAAAGATGGAGTTTCATCATGTTGGTCAGGTTGGTCTCGAACTCCTGACCTCAAAGCAATCCACCCACCTTGACCTCCCAAAGTGCACGAGCCACCTTGCACAGCCTGTGGACACATTTAGAAAGACGGAGAACATCCTCATTGTTTAAAGGGCAATCATGGACTTCAAAGCAGTGCTCCTTGAGACTGCCCCAGGGCTCAAGTGGCCCAAAGAGAGAGGTTTCTGGCAGCTGAAGGGCAGTCAGGGAATATTACTCGACTATTGCTGCTGTAACAAATCACAAAGCTAGTGGCTTAAAGTGATACACAGCTGTGATATTACAGCTCTGGAGATAAGAAGTCTGGAATGGGTTTCACTGAGCTGAAGATCAATGTGTTGGTAGGCCTGAGTTCCTTCTGGAGGCTCTAGGGGAGATGGTTTCCTTGACTTTTCCAGCTTCTAGGAGCTGTCTGCATTCCCTGCTTTAGCCCCTTCCTTCATCTACAAACACAGGAGCATAGCGTCTTCAAATCCCCGTCTCTGGTCCCACTTCTGTTGTCTTCTGCCTCTTCTGCCTCTTCCTTTCCTTGTAAGAACCTTGTAATTACATTGGGCCCACCAGGATAATCCCCCTATTTCAAAATACTTAATCACATCTGCGAAGTTGCTCTTGCCGTTCGTGGCAACACATTCACAGGTTTGGGAGAATAGGAGGTGGATGTTTTTTGGGGGGCTATTGTTATGCCTAACATACAGACTCTCTTCTTTATTAAGGAGAAAAGTAACTAGATTCTAATACACCCAAGTTCATCAGGCACCCACCTTGGCCAGGCTCTGTGCAGGGGATACATAAATGCATGAGACCCTATCCTTGGCTGTCGGTGCTTCCTCTAGTGAAGGAGATGGACCAGGATGCACACAGCCATGTTGTGTCGTGACCAAGGAAGTGCTGAGGGGGTTCAGGAAAGGAGAAGGCCATCCCCACTAGAGGTTCTGGGGAGGCTTGATTGCAGCTGGTTGGGATGAGTGCTGTGATAGAGGCACACAGGGTGGAGGAGTGGGAAGGCCTAGAAGAAACATGGTGACTTGTGACCTAGGCACTGAAGAACTGGTACGATTTGAAGGGAAAATGGTAAGCAAAAACTGGAGGGGGCAAGAAACGCTTTCTTCTTCAGGAAGAGTGAGGGTCAGGTCTGGTTGGCAGAGGAGCCTCAGCTAACTGGGATTCTACCACTCATGTAGCAAGATAACTTTGTCCCCTGGTTTCGATCCTACTGTACTGTTAAAGCCTTCCCTCACTCGGCTCCAGGTTAAACTGTACTCATGGATCATTCCTGAATCCTCTCTTGGCTCCTTTTACTCTTGCATTAGTCTGTTCTCACGCTGCTAATAAATATATACCCAAGACTGGGTAATTTATAAAGAAAAAGGTTTAATAAACTCACAGTTCCCCATGGCTAGGGGAGGCCTCACAATGATGGCAGATGGAGAAGGAGGAACAAAGGCACGTCTTATGTGGCGGCAGGCAAGAGAGCATGTGCAGGGGAACTGCCCTTTATAAAAGCATCAGATCTCATGAGACTTATTCACTATTACCAGAACAGCATGGGAAAAATCTGCCCCCATGATTCAGTTACCTCCCACCAGGTCCCTCCCATGACACATGGGGATTCTGGAGGCTACAGTTCTAGATGAGGTTTGGGTGGGGACACAGCCCAACTGCATCAGCTCTCTTTTAATTTTCCCTGTTATTTCTTCTCTCATCTCTGCCCTCACTGTGCTGGAACTTGGTCTTGTAAAGCTCAAGTTGCTGGGATACTTCAGTCCCTGTCTGTAGGTAAGAGGCACTCCTGCATTCAGGCATTCTGTTTTCTGGGTAACTGCCCCAGTCACTGTTAGCCCAGTATTTGGTAAGGGACACTGGGTATTATCAAGTGAAAGGGGCTTATTCCCAGCTGTAACCAGATATAAGGAATTCAGGGAAGCCACCATTATATATTTATTAGCCCTTAAGTAAGTGTTGGTGCAGTGCTCCGAGTCCGACATTTCCAAGGAGTTGGCTTTTCAAATCAGCAGAATCAAAAAGAAATGGCCATGAAAGTAAAAAGGGGTGGCAAAGGAGCAAGAGAAAAAAACCGGTTGTTAGGGATCTATATTTATAGTTTGTAGCTGTGTTGTCCAACATGGCAGCCACTAGCCACATGGATATTTAAACTTAAATAAATTGAAATTAAATTAAATTAGAAATTTAGTTCCTCAGTCTTGCCACAATTCAAGTCCTTGTGCAACCTGTGGCTAGCAGCTACCTGTTGGAGGGGTAATTTCAGTACATTTTCATCCTTGCATAGAGTTCTATGGAACAGCACTGATCGATAGCTCTAAACTCACCAACACCGTCTCATAAAACCCAGACTCCATCACAGCCAATCACCATGGCTTTCAAGAAGATGATGTCTGCTGAGGGTTTATGGGAGAGCTGTGGAGGTGCTCCTGGCCTTTAACAGGTGGGGTCAGGAACGCCAGCTGTTACACAATGCTCAGAAGTCTCACACAATGAAAAATTGTCCTAGGTCCAGCAAGACTTTTGAAAGTCCTATTAATTATGATCTGAGCCTAGATCCTAACTCCATTTTACATATAAACACAAATTTTTATAAGGTTTCACCACAAACTGAATTATCCCAGAATACAACATTTGAGTTGTTTCTATCATTTAATTATTACAAATGAAACTTCTATAAGCATCTCTATAAATAAATAAATAAATAAATAAATAAAAGGGCCATTGGGAAATATTAGTTATCTAAAGGGGACCTTGGTTTCATAGAGTTGGGAACCCTCATGAGGTCCTGCAAAGATGGGCTCTTGGCTCCTCCCTCACTTCCCTTCCTGCCACCTTCCACCTGCTCCCTGTGCTCCATCACACTGGTCTCCTGCTCTTTCTCAAGCTCAGCAAACAGGCGTGGGCGTTGGTCCTTTGCCCTAGCTCTCTCCTGGTCTGGAACACTCTTCCTGGTGGCCCATTTCCTCCTTTCACTTAGGTCTCAGTCCAAACATCAAAGAGGCCTTCCCTGATTCCCCTGACTGTAATGACACCCCCACGTTGATCTCTAGTCCTAAGTGTTTTATTTTTCCCCAGTCTTTCTCATTGTCCACCTATTCTGTATCTGACGAGTTGCTTATCTGTCCCCCTGGCTCACTCAGTGGCAGCTAGGACTTTGTCTTGTTCACCACTGTACCCAGTACAGCCATGGGGCTCAATAAATCACCCTTGCAGGAAGGAAGTAATATTGAATTTCTCAAAGCACTCAGGGCATTGTGAACACACACAGCGTGGGTAGGTTTAGGTGTTCTTTTTGGTTTTTTTTTTGAGACAGAGTCTCACTCTGTCGTCCAGGCTGGAGTGCAGTGGCGCAATCTCGGCTCACGCCACTGGGTTCACGCCGTTCTCCTGCCTCAGCCACCTGAGTAGCTGGGACTATAGGCTCCCGCCCCCATGCCTGGCTAATTTTTTTGTACTTTTAGTAGAGACGGGGTTTCACCATGTTAGCCAGGATGGTCTTGATCTCCTGACCTTGTGATCCGCCCGCCTCGGCCTCCTAAAGTGCTGGGATTACAGGCGTGAGCTACTGTGCCTGGCCAGGATTTTTTTTTATTTTCTAAATTTGGGAAACTATTTTCTATATATGCAGAATGCATTCTAAAAATATGATTCCTACCACTATCAACTTTCCTTTTGTTAGACTAAACAACCGAATTTTTTGAGTTACTTGTTCTCCTTGGAATTTATCTCCAGTGAAGCTGCTAAAAAAGCTTTGGGTTTCCATACGTTGGGTCCCAATAACAGTTTGACAGTCTCCTTACTGCTTATAACTTGCAGTTCCCTACAGAGGCCTCCTCTTCACCACAGTCTCTGCCAAGTGGTTGTCATAGCATTAATTAAACTGGAAGAATAAAGGCATTGCATGTCATTTTCTATATTGGATGCCTTCATGTTATGGACATATCTCCATGGAGAATCCTGTACATAAACTGAAAACAAATGCTTGGTAACATCACATATCGTCAGTCAGGATATTTTTCAGAGAAGAAATTACAACATGCTAAAATGTGAACTCTTTTTGCATGTATCTCATTTTTAAAATGTCTAGAGAAATATGAGTTTACTACTTTCTTATTTCCAAATTCTATTTCAACTTCCTCCCCCAAAACATTAAATGGTCACATCTTTTTTATGGATATAATTCTTCTTATTACTGTATCCAGGCAATAGACTCAACTGCTGTGAGATAAGAGAAATACATTGTTCACTTCATTCATACATATTAATAAAATTCTAGATTTATTTTTAGATGTCCCCAGGTATTATACATACAAGCTGTATTAAGCTTGTTACATTTTAAGAAATATGTTTCTTAGTAAGAGTGAATACAATAACATATAAAATAAAGAGAAGAAATAAGCAACTTTGGAAAGCTAAGGCTTTATCCTCACATTCCGAAGGTCAACTCACTGGGCTTCTGAAAAACTAGAATTTGCAAGAATTCCAAAGGAAGGCTCTCGAAGTCTCCTCCAGAAAGACACTGTGGACAGAACAATTAGCAAAGTGCATAGGACAACCCTGTTAAATTGAGGGCATGAGAGGGCGGTATTGACAGTCTGGTAAGGGCACAATTGAAGCGTGAGCTCCAAAGTCAAGACTGGACATGCTCCTCAATGTGTTTCTCCAGCTGTCATTACTCGCCCACCATGCCATAAGAAAAGAAATTGAAAGTGTTCCAAATCTGTATAGCAGTTTGACAGAGTAGTTACATTACTACTGAACCTAATACACATACATTATATATTATCATTAATTATTTTTGTATGTGTATTTTTAAATTTTGGCTTTCTAGAAATTCATCATTATTGTAACATATAAAAGTCTTGCTTCATGGCAGATTGAATTTTTTAAATTTCTTCACCACAGATAATTTTAGGAGTACTGGTCGAAATTGAGTTGAACTTTGTAAATAAATCAATTGCCAAGAAGCCCATTCTTTGCATACCTGAATTTAGAGCACATGAGTATAGATTGTCCTTGGTTTGTATATTAGACGCATCCTGAAAAATCTGAGGTATCAAGTTGGAGATCAGATTATTTCTAAGGTATCTTTCTATCCTGGTTATGTGATTAATTTATTCATTTAATAAATATGTGTTGTTAAGTGTTCCCAGTGATTAGAATAGACTAGTGAATAAAATAACAAAAATGGAGTTTACATTCTAGTGGAAGGGAACAAAGAACAAACAATAACCATAATGGAAAGTAAATCACACAAATGTAGAGCAGTAAGTCAATAATGGAAATATGAAAGTTAAGAGTATCAGAGTACCAGAGTTGGGGTGGTGTGTGTGTGGGGGGGTTTGATGATTTAAAATACTGTGGTAAAGGTAAGCCTCATTGCGACAATTGAATAAAAGTTTAAAGATCAAGAGACATTAGTCACGTGGCTTTAAGGAGGAAGGATGGTCCACGCTAAGAGGAGAACTGGTGCAAATGTCCTGGGGTAGTGTAGCTGAGAGGATGGGGGATCTGAGAGCAGTAAGGAAGTCAGTGGAGTAAAACAGAGTGGTCAAGGTGAGGTGAGAGATGAGGCCAGAGAGGGAATATGAGCTCAGATCTCATATTGTGAGGACTTAGATTTTTACTCCTAGTGAACATAGGGCCTTGAATGCAGGAGTGGTGCTATTTAAAAGAATCACTGGACTGCTGTGTCTAGAATAGAGTATAGTGGGGGGCCTAGTTAGGAGGCTATTCCCAGTGAGAGATGATGATGGCATCGTCTTGAGTGGTAGCAGGAGGGGTAGTGAGAAGTAGATAGAGTCCAGTCATATTTTCAGGGTAGAGCTAAGAGGATTTCCTTATGTAGCATATAAGAAAAAAAAAAGGGAAATCAATTGTTTTGGCCTGACATCTTATTTTCTACTATAACTTCAAAGATGTTCTTCCTTGAAGAAACTTTTCCATCACATGTGAAAACCGCACTGAGGAGCCTGGATTTCAAATACTAGATTGTGGCCGCCTTCGGAATAGGCACTGTGTGTCTTCCCATCTCTAACTACAACACAAGGCATGGCTCCAGGTATAAATAAATACTTTATGGCATAAGAAGGATATTGCACTTTCATTCACACACAAGATACACATGTAATTCTCTCATATATCCTTTAAGACACTAATCAGCAAATAACCTCAGCACCCTATCATCACTTACCCTCTATTAAATATCTCTATCAATATCTATAGGGTATTGATTCTTTTTTTTTTTTTTGAGATGGAGTCTCACTCTGCTGGAGTACAGTGGTGTGATCTCGGCTCACTGCAACCTCTGCCTCCCAGGTTCAAGCCATTCTTCTGCTTTAGCCTCCTGAGTAGCTGGGATTACATGTGTGCACCACCACGTCTGGCTAATTTTTGTATTTTTAATACAGATGGGGTTTCACCACGTTGGTTGGGCTGGTCTCAAACTCCCAACCTCAGGTGATCCACCTGCCTCAGCCTCCCAAAGTGCTGGGATTACAAGGGTGAGCCACCGCGACTGGCCAGGGTATTGCTTCTTATTCAATGGTTTTTATCTTAGAATGGGACTTGGATATTTGAGCTGCCATATTGGTTAAGTTGTTTTTTCTGATTTTATTGGAATTCTCAACTCAAAGAAGCACAAAGAACCTCTTTAGGAAGTTCCAGACATCATAAATCAAGCTTTCCTTGTATTTAACAATAAGCACCTTAGGTCTCTAAATGAACTCGCAGCCAGTCTATTGTCCAAGACTTGGATACTGAGGTAGGATCATTGATCCTCACACAGAATCTACATGTTGAAGAGTTGATGGGATCAGTAGGCCTTTGATCTGGCACTCCATAAGATGTATTCATTCACATGCAAATTGGAGATTTAAAATTTTAGTTTCAACCATGCCTCTTGTGAAATCTGACCTCCAAAATGCTTTTTTTCACAGAGCACTGACATTGGCAAACCCTGGCATTTTACACCAGAGAATCCTCTGGTTTTAAAACAGAATCCTCTCCAAGAGCTATAAAGACACAGCTTATGGAGAGAGCTGTGCCAAACACCTGGATCTCACTGATTGCAGCTCACCACCTTTGAGGCCTGCGCTACCACCCCAAATGACAGACAGAATAGGCTTCAAGGTCCCCCAGCCAGTTGATGCAGCCAGGATTTAAACTCAGATTGTTTGATGCAAAGCTCTTGGATGTTCCCCATCTCACTACTCTGCCTCTTAATATTATGTAACACTTGCCAAATGATGGTCACTTTCTGTCCCTTGAAACTCCAACATCCCCTTATGGAAAAATCCCACGAAAAGAGGTACTAGGGCTATCTCTTCCAATTTCTATAGTTTACCCACCCTGGGCATTCATCTTGTCTGGATTGAACTTCAGCCAGTGTATTTTCAGCCAAGTCTCCAATTTAGGCAGCCAATGGGTAAGATACAAAAACCACCCTGTCAGAATCAGATGAAAAAGAAATACAGGCTGGGGATTCTTGGCATAATGATGAAACAAGATCCCTTGCTGGTGTTTTAAATGGTCTCCTATTGACACTGAACAGAGAGCATCCCTCTGGCAGGGGACACAAGAGCAGCGTCTTCTCAGTGGACAAGCAATCACCACAAACCACCTTTTGGGTTCTCAAAGAGAAAGATGGATTTGCTGGAGCCAAAGCAAAACAACAGAGTAAAACCACATCCACTCCACCTTGACATCTGAAATTGAATAGTACTTGGTGGTGGTACAAGGAGTACAAAAAATATTAAATCGGTGGAACTCAATTCTATTGACTGAAGGACTCAAAGTGGAACACCAAAAAGAATTGGTTGAAATGGTTTTGCTCATCCTCTCTGTCCGTGCTCCACCCACATCTATCCTTCCTTTTATCTGTTCTTTCCACCTGCTCAACCCTCGGCTGCCAGAAGTGCCATGGGCCCACTACCCATAAGAAAACTCAGTGGGTAGGCAAGTAGGTAGAGCCTGTGGGCAGCACAGCTGTAGAGGCTTAGAGCTCCTGTCTCTTCTCACCCTGGAAGCAAGGACTGGTCAGAAAGAAAGATCTAGGGCAGTTGTGGGAGGAGGATCTCCAGATTCTGATAGGAGGGAGACCAAGAAAGAGGGGAGAGGGAGGAAAATTGAGAGAAGAGAAAGGGGGAGTAGAGGAGGTCAAGGGTGTGGAAAAACTAAAAAAGGAAGAATGAAAATGACCCAGAAAAAAGGAGGAAAAAAGAGGATCCCAGCAACAACCCAGGAAGGCCCTCCAGAATGATTTCGTCCAACCAATTCCATATCTTCCTATCCTTTATTCAAGTCCTTAGAGAACTTCAAGGCATATAATAGGTATCAGGGTGGGAGTCTCGGTAGTCTTTTCTATCCACCTTGTGAGCCCCTGTGGGACTGAGCCCTGTCTCCTCGAGCCCCACTGTCTTCCTTCGCAGAACCGCTAACACTTACCTGTCCCCATCTGTGTCTATGTCGGGCTTCCTGCTGGACTGAAAGATTATCAAGGGTGGGGACTGTATGTGTTAACTCTTTGTAGTCCCTTCCCTTAAAATCATTCCTGCCTCATGGCAGATACTTAATAGATGATAAATTTTAAAAACCTAAGAACCATAAAATACAAATCACTGGCCAGACACAAAAGAATACACCCTGTGTGATTGTGTGTACACAAAGTTCCAAAACAGGCAAAACTATTCTGGGGACAGGAGTCAGGATTACTTTTGAGCAAGGGTAGTAAATGGGAGTGGCATGAGGGGGCCTCTGAGGAATTGTGATGTTCTTTTGCTTAATATCTGGGAGGCCCTTTTCTTTGTGTTTTCTTTGTGAAAATTATTGAACAGTATGATTGTGAATTGTGCTCTTTTCTGTCTGTATACTATGTATGCTTTAACAAAAAGTTTACTGAAGAAAAATCAAATAATTACTTCAGACAGACAACCTATCAAAAGAAATTAAGGTAGATAAGAGATTCTAATTACACAGGGAGCTGCTGCTTCTTTGTTTCTTTTGCTGAGTATGAATAAAAATAGCTTGTAGGCCAGGTGCGGTGGCTCACGCCTGTAATCCCAGCACTTTGGGAGGCCAAGGCGGGCAGATCACAAGGTCAAGAGATCGAGACCATCCTGGCCAACGCGGTGAAACCCCATCTCTACTGAAAATACAAAAATTAGCTGGACGTGGTGGCACGCGCCTGTAGTCCCAGATATTTGGGAGGCTGAGGCAGGAGAATCGCTTGAACCCAGGAGGCAGAGGTTACAGTGAGCAGACATCATGCCATTGCACTCCAGCCTGGTGACAGGGTGAGACTCCATCTCAAAAAAAAAAATAGCTTGTAAATTATGTGATAAGTCTTACTAGCTCTTTCTAAACATCATTACTCAGTAGTTGGCTGGGTGCGGTGGCTCATGCATGTAATCCCAGCACTTTGGGAGGCTAAGATGGGAGGATGGCTTGAGCCTGGGAAATCAAGGCTGCAGTGAGCTATGACTGTACCATTGCACTCCAGCTTGAGCAACAGAATGAGACCCTGTCTCAAACAAAACAAAACCAAACAACAAAAAAACTCATTAGCATATCTTTTTTCACTGCTGGTCAATTGTTGATCCTTAACAGGTCAATGCATTTGTACATATGTACAAATCTAATTAAAGAAATCTGTAGAACTATGTTCTATATCACTGATTCCAAAAAATATCCCTACACTGGAGATAAGCAAAAAGACTTCTGCATCAGTAAGTGTTCGGGATGTCAGATGCTGAAAAGTGAATTGTGTCTCTGATTAATTGACTTTAATAATAATAATTTTATTCATATAGAGACCTTGCCAAGGCATTCAGGGAGCTGTAAAGCAAGCCATAATCCATGATTAAAGCATTATACAAGCAATATATAACAAGCCTCCCTCCTAAAGTAAAACAAAGGGAAGAAGAGATGGATGGGGCTGAGATATGAGGCTGCAGGAGAGGGCATGGGTTGTAGATTCAGTGTGGAGATGGTGATAAATGCTTCATTAGGGAAAGACGGGAGTTTCCTGGGATTGGCGAAGGAGTGTAATTTAATAGAGTTGCATTGAAATAGTGGTCTATGGGGAGGCAGTCCTAGCCCTGCAGAGACATGTGCATTTCCTCCTCTCTGCGCCTGATGGCGGGAACACAGATAATAATCACATCTTTCCTGCCAGCTACATCCTATCTATGAGAGAGATTTTTCATAATGATCCAAACAGCAGAAGTTAAGGAAATACTTCTAAATTATTCCTCACTTCTTGACATTGGCAAAAGATCTAGGTTGTTTGTTTGTTTGTTTTAATCAGCCCTTATGAAGTCCTGGAAAATATAAACATATATTTGAAAGTGACTATGAAGGTGTACCCAAGTATGAAAGTTTTGAACAAACAACAACAGGAGCTGAGGATTAGGTCTCATTAGTCAGAACTTGTTTCCTCTGTAGACCCCTCCCCACCCTACCTGCACTCCTTCCCCCTTCCCCAGCACGCTACCTCCCCTACCATCCATCTGCTCTGCCAGCAAAATGACCTCTCTCCTTGCCATGGTTCCTTGGCTGGGCTTTTTATGTTTTTATTTTCATTTACTATGACTTACAACCAATGTATAGACATTACCAAAAATCTAAAAAGCAGAGAAAAATGTAAAGAAGTGGAGAAAAATTATTTCTAATCACTCAATGGCAACTACTTTTGAGATTTCCTAAAATATTGCATTAATATGTGTGAGGCATATATGCATATATATATATATATATGTATATATATATATAAAATGTCTCCATGACTATATACCAAAGTGTTTTCAGTGGTTATGTCTAGGGGGCAAAATAATAGTTGATTTTCACTTTTATTTTTATACTACTATATAATGTTAGAAAAAAATATATATGGACATCTATTAATTAAAATCATGGGAAAAAAACAATAAAGCAAAAAGACCAAATAGGTTAATTCTCTTTTTGAGCTTTGTCCACCTGATATTAAAGTTATCTAGCCAATATTTTTAGGTGGAATAATATAATTAAGTATGGATTCCAAAAAGATAATATGGCAAATGCTGAAACAACATGTTTTGAACAGGAAGCTGATGATATACTTCTACTCCACTCTGAGTTACAGGTTTTTTATTTAGTTTGGGTGTCTGAGTAACAATAAAAGAAGGATTCATTGTAGAAAAAGGAAAAGCAATTAACAAAATTCACAAGTGGTAAGATGGAAGATTAAAAATAACACAGCCTCACTAGCAAGGTCCATATACGTACAGTCAAACAGAAAGGCCATAACTACTAAAGGGACTTTTCCTCCAGCAAGAGCAGGGGCAGGGAATTCCCTATTGCTCAATTAATTTGACCTAATCCCTGGGTAAACCAAATAAAATCTTTATCTTATGCTGAGTTGATACAGCAGATAATATCTACCCAATAGAATTCTATGTTGTCTGCAATGAAATAGACTTTAAAAAAAACAAAACCCCTTCCTTTGTTTTGTGTTGTTCTTGTCTATGTTAGCTATGTAATCATGTGCCTTTGTTTGATGAAAGCTGAAAAGATGTTCTGGCAGGGGAGGAAGGGGAGCCAGAGTTTACTGGGAATCCTTGGGCGATGAGTGATTGATTAGTGGGTGAGGAGTCAAGTGAGAGCTAGTGCCCAGGACTGAATAAAAGAGCTTCCATTATTCAGAGAGTGCTAGACAAGAATGGGGAGAGACTGCATGGAAGGCTGCCATGAGTCTAACAGAAAAGCAACTTTCTGGGAAAGAAAGCAGACATTAGGGTAAAGAAGGCAACTGTATTCTACCCACTGGGCAAAAAAAAAAAATTGGCATTAGGGAGGATGGCGGATAAAAAGACTAGAGAGAGAGACTGTAAACTGTTATATGCTATTTGTGTTTTGCTTTTTTGGGACTCTTTCTTTTTCAATATTTGCCCTTCTCTTGACTGCTGATTACATAACCACCAATTTTATAGAATGTTATGTTGCAGAGGAGGATTTTTTTTTAAAGCCTGTGACTGATATTACTATAGGATTGCTGTCTTATCTCTTTGCATATTTGTATTTACCTGTGGTAGGTGGCATGTGAGATTATTACAGAAGAAGGAAAATAGAAAAGAATGCAAGGCTTAGAGATTACTCAAAATGGCGTAGCGTCTCATTCAAAGCTAGGGTTATCAGGGGACAAACTAAGATCCTATTCTTGCATTACTCTGTTGTGATAAGACTGTCTTTTCTCTGAACAATGTTGATCAAACTGCAGGTTGGGAACCATTATTGAGCTGTGACATCAGCAGATAGGTAGATTACCCAGCATCTTTACAAAAGGAAAGAAATAGAATAGAAAATATCAGCATGCATGCATGCATGTGGTAAGGGTGAATACTGTTTCATAAAACTTTTGTTGTTTGACATACCACACACACAAACACACACCTGTGTGTGTGTAGTGAGTTGCAAGGTAAAATGGATTTTTTATGTGGGCCATAATCAAAAACAGTTTCAAAGCTATTGTTATGGAGTGTGTTCTTTAATAATACCAAATTACAAATTAAGAAAAATATAGAAGCCTTAAAATACCAATTATTTGCGAAAGTATACTATTGTAATAAAATTTCCACAAGGGTTTTGTGGCAAGGAGAGTCCAAGGAGAGGTGTGAGTTTTTTCAAATCAGACTAAACAAGGATATTCTCAGAAACACACCTAACTAGCAGATTAAATCTTTCAGTAACACCAATGATGGTGAATGTATCTGTGGGTAAATGGGTATTTAACTGAACGTGTTACCGTTTTTTTGTTTTGTTTTGTTTTGTTTGAGACAGAGTCTCACTCTGTCGCCCAGGCTGGAGTGCAGTGGTGCAATCTCAGCTCACTGCAAGCTCCGCCTTCCGGGTTCACGCCATTCTCCTGCCTCAGCCTCCTGAGTAGCTGGGACTACAGGTGCCCGCCACCACACCTGGCCATTTTTTTGTATTTTTAGCAGAGACGGGGTTTCACCGTGTTAGCCAGGATGGTCTCGATCTCCTGACCTTGTGATCCGCCCGCCTCGGCCTCCCAAAGTGCTGGGATTACAGGTGTGAGCCACAGCACCCAGCCAAATGTGTTACCTTTTAAAGAAAGCCCAAACATGTTAAATCTCCATGTGTTAAACTTTTGGTAATTTAGGATAATACATGGGAGGCTAGTGGGTCAGAGAATTCAAAATAATAGATAAGAAAAAAAAATCACATATTCGTTTTGGAAAATGCTACTTTTTTTTTTAGATTTATTCCGCTATTTATATTTCATATACAGTTATATTAAAAGGACTTTTCTTCTCTGAACATAGATTCTCTGATGGTGTAGGAAGGTGGCTGATTCAGAAGCGAACCAAGTGCGCCAAAGTTGCCACCATGGAATTAAAATTTTCCTCATATAATCCATGAAGTGGCCATCTGATAAGACATCTTACAGCTGGCAAAATTCACATTTATGATGCATATATTTAAGTGTTATTTCATTTATAGAATAGTGTTTGTCATAGAGAAAAATTTGTCTCTTCAATCTTGAGTCCTATTGAAGAAAAATTTGTCTTAGAAGTACCAAAACATTTTGTTAGGAAATGTTACACCTAAATCTGTCTTGCTGGAGAGTCAGTGGACAGATAGCATCATGTTTTGACATACATCAGCATGCTCATCCAAACTGATCCCCATATTCCCCAGCCAGGACCCTGGCACTTTTGCAGGATGTTAATCAGTTGGCAGTGATCTTGATGTAGAAAAAATTATGTAAGTAACAATGTATTTTCACTATATTTTAACATACTTTTTATTTAATTATTTATTTGCTTACTTTTTGAGACGTCTTACTCTGTCGCTCAGGGTGGAATACAGTGGGATCATGGCTCACTGCAACTTCTGCCTCCTGGGTTCAGGTGATTCTCTTGCCTCAGCCTCCGGGGTAGCTGGGATTACAGGTGTGCACCACCACGCCCGGCTAATTTCTGTATTTTTAGTGGAGTCAGGGTTTTGCCATGTTGGCCAGGCTGGTCTTGAACTCCTGACCTCAAGTGGTCTCCCTGCCTCAAGCTCCCAAAGTGCTGGGATTACAGGCATGAGACACCACGAACAGCCTAAAATACTTTTTAAAATCTAAACATGAAATTCCAAAAAGAGAAAAAAGAGAGGCCTCAAGGAAGAGGAATTGGAGGTTAGCGATAAAGAGGCATTGAGGAGAAGAAAGAGCAGTAGGGAAAAAAAATCACTTGCAAGGGTTAGGCATGCAAACTCATAAGAGCAAGCATTGTGAGATATTTTTCTTTGACAGTATTACTAACTGAAATCCCAGGCAATCAGACTTCCATAAAGGGGCATTTGAAGAGCCTACCCCAACAGATTGAAGTGCGGTTGTTGCTTTTTGAATTCTCATTCACTGAAAATTCATCTTTCAATCTGTTCCTCACTTTCTTAGTGCTTAGAGCTATGTAGTACTCTTTTTAATAATTAGCAATCAGATTTCTTTAAAAGCAAAAAAACTCTTGCAAAATTATCTTTAAAAAAAGTTGCTGATTAGAGAGCACTGGTTCTTGCTGGGAGTGCTGTAGATTACTCGGCAGCACACATCTTTATTCATGAACACCCTTTGAAATTCAGTTTTGCATGTATTTAATGTAATTTTTCTTCAAAATGAATGAAGTTATTTAAAAATGATAATAAATACCCCATATTTAGTCGTTTGGAACAATTAAAATAGTTAAAAGTGACTGTCCTTGAAAAACTTCTTCGCTTAGAAAAGCTTATTGACTATTACCTAAAAGCCACTCTTTGTAAGTTAAAAAAATTATTAAACACAATCCCTATCAAAGTCTTAGCTATCTATTTTGCAGGAATTGATAAACTGATCTTAATATTCATATGGAAATACATGCAACCCAGAATAGCAAAAACAATCTTAAAAAGAAGAGCAAAGTTGGAGAACACATACTTACCGATTTCAAAACTTACTGCAAAGCTACAGTAATCAAGACCAGCATAAATATGGCATAAGTATAGACATATGGATCAGTGGAATAGAAATGAGATCCCAGAAATAAACCCACAGGTATATGGTCAGCTGATTCTGACAAGGGTGTCAAGACAATTCAATGGAGAAAGAATAATCTTTTCAGTAAGTGGTACTGGGATAACTGGGTATTTATGTGGAAAAAAATTAAGTTGGATCCCTACTTTACACCTTACACAAAAATTCATTCAAAGTTGACTATAGACCTAAATGTAAGCATTAAAACTGTAAAACTCTTAGAAGAAAACAGGAGTAAATTTCATGACCTTGGATTAGACAATTATTTCTTAGGCAATGATACCAAAAGAACAAATCACAAAAGAAAAAACAGAAGGACTGAACTTCATCAAAATGTAAAACTTTTATGTTGTGTGTGTACGTGCCATATTTTCTTTCCTTATTTTATTTTATTTTATTTATTTTTTTAAAATTTATTTATTATTATTATTATACTTTAAGTTCTAGGGTACATGTGCATAACGTGCAGGTTTGTTACATATGTATACTTGTGCCATGTTGCTGTGCTGCACCCATCAACTCGTCATTTACATCAGGTTTAACTCCCAATGCAATCCCTCCCCCCTCCCCCCTCCCCATGATAGGCCCTGGTGTAAATTATACTTTAAGTTTTGGGATACATGTGTGGATCGTGCAGGTTTGTAACATAGGTATACACTTGCCATGGTGGTTTGCTGCACCCATCAACCCGTCATCTACATTAGGTATTTCTCCTAATGCTATCCCTCCCCTAGCCCCCCACACCAACAGGCCCTGGTGTGTGATGTCCCCCTCCATGTGTCCATGTGTTCTCACTGTTCAACTCCTACTTCTGAGTGAGAACATGTGGTGTTTGGTTTCCTGTTCCTGTGTTAGTTTGCTGAGAATGATGGTTTCCAGCTTCATCCACATCCCTGCAAAGGACATGAATTCATTCTTTTTTATGGCTGCATAGTATTCCATGATGTATATGTGCCACATTTTCTTTATCCAGTCTATCATTGATGGGCATTTGGGTTGGTTCCAAGTCTTTGCTATTGTGAATAGTGCTGCAATAAACATATGTGTGCATGTGTCTTTATAGTAGAATGATTTATAATCCTTTGGGTATATACCCAGTAATGGGATTGCCAGGCCAAATGGTATTTCTAGCTCTAAATCCTTGAGGAATCACCACACTGTCTTCCACAATGGTTGAACTAATTTACACTCCTACCAACAGTGTAAAAGCATTCCTATTTCTCCACATCCTCTCCAGCATCTGTTCTTTCCTGACTCTTTAAATGATCGCCATTCTAACTGGCATGAGATAGTATCTCATTGTGGTTTTGATCTGCATTTCTCTAATGATCAGTGATGATGAGCATTTTTTCATGGTTTTTGGCTGCATATATGTCTTTTGAGAAATATCTGTTCATATCCTTTGCCCACTTTTTGATGGGGTGTTTTTTTTTCTTGTAAATTTGTTTAAGTTCCTTGTAGATTCTGTGTATTAGCCCTTTGTCAGATGGATAGATTGCAAAATTTTTTTCCCATTCTGTAGGTTGGCTGTTCACTCTGATGATAGTTTCTTTTGCTGTGCAGAAGCTCTTTAGTTTAATTAGATCCCATTTGTCAATTTTAACTTTTGTTGCCATTGCTTTTGGTGTTTTAGTCATGCAGGCTTTGCCCATGTCTATGTCTAGATGGCTTCAATAAAGTAAAAATACAACTCATAGAATGGGAGAAAATATTTGCAAGTCATATATCCAATAAGGGTTTGATATCCAGAATATATAAAGAACCTTTACAACTCAACAATAAAAGACAACCTAATTTTATTTTATTATTATTTTTTAATATTGTGAAGTTCTTTTCAACTTTTAATTTCTTGGGCACATGTACAGGATGCACAGGTTTGTTACATAGGTAAACATGTGCCATGATGATCAACCCATCCCCTTGGTATTAAGCCCAGCATCCACCAGCTATTCTTCCTGATGCTGTCCCTCCTCCCATCCTTACTCCTGACAGGCCCCCGTGTGTGTTGTTCCCCCAATGTGTGCATGTGGTTTCATCATTCAGCTCCCACATGGAGTGTTTGTTTTGCTGAGGATAACAGCTTCCAGCTCCATCCATGTCCCTGAAAAGGACATGATCTCATTCCTTTTTATGGCTGCATAGTATTCCATAGTGTATATGTACCACATTTTCTTTATCCAGTCTGTCCTCGATGGGCATTTGGGTTGATTCCATTTCTTTGATATTGTGAATCATGCATTAATGAACATACACATGCATGTATCTTTATAATAGAATCATCTATATTCCTTTGGGCATATAGCCAGTAATGGGATTGCTAAGTCAAATGGTATTTCTGCCTCTAGATCTTTGAGGAATCATTACACTGTCTTCCACAATAGTTAAACTAATTTACACTCCCATCAACAGTGTAAAAGCATTCCTTTTTCTCCACAACCTTGCCAGCATCTGTTGTTTCTGGACTTTTTAATAATCACCATTCTGACTGGCATGAGATGCTGTCTCATTGTGGTTTTGATTTTCATTTCTCAGTTGATCAGTGATGTTGAGCTTTTTTTCATATATTTGTGGCTGCATGAATGTCTTCTTTTGAGAAGTGTCTCTTTATGTTCTTTGCCCACTTTTTAATGGGGTTGCTTTTTTCTTGTAAATTTGTTTAAGTTCCTTGTTGACTGTGGATATTAGGCCTTTGCCAGTTGAACAGATTGCAAAAATTTTCTCTCATTCTGTAGGTTGTCTGTTCACTCTGATGATAGTTTCTTTTTCTGTGCAGAAGCTCTTTCATTGAATTAGATCCCATTTGTCAATTTTTGCTTTTGATGTTTACATCATAAAATCTTTGCCCATGCCTATGTCCTGAATGTTATTATCTAGATTTTCTCCTAGGGATTTTACAGTTTTGGGTTTTACACTTAAGTCTTTAATTCATCTTGAGTTATTGTATAAAGTGTAAGAAAGTGGTCCAGTTTCAATTTTCTGCATATGGCTAGCAAGTTCTCCCAGCACCATTTATTAAATAGGAATTCCTTCCCCTTTTCTTGTTTTTGTCAGGTTTGTTGAAGATCAGATGGTTGTAGGTGTGCAGTCTTATTTCTGAGTCCTCTATTCTGTTCCATTCATCTATGTGTCAGTTTTTGTACCAGTACCATGCTGTTTTGTTTTCTGTAGCCTTATAGTGTAGTTTGAAGCCAGGTAATGTGATGCCTCCAGCTTTGTTCTTTTTGCTTAGGATTGTCTTGGCTATTTGGGCTATTTTTTGAAATTTTAAAATTGTTTCTTCTAATTCTGTGAAGAATGTCAGTGGTAGTTTAATGGGAATAGCATTGAACCTATAAATTACTTTGGGCAGTATGGCCATTTTCATGTTATCTATGAGCATGGAATGTTTTTCCATTTATGTCCTCTCTGATTTCATTTCCCTTGTTAGTTGTATTCCTAGGTATTTTATTCCTTTTGTAGTAGTTGTAAATGTGAGTGCATTTATGACTTGGCTCTCTGCTTGCCTGTTGTTGGTGTAGAGGAATGCTAATGATTTTGTGTCTTGAGACTTTGCTAAAGTTGCTTAACAGCTTAAGAAGTTTTTAGGCTGAGATGATGGGATTTTCTAAGCGTAAAATCAAGGCAATCTCATTTTAAAATAAGCAAAGGATTTGAATAGACTTTCTCTAAAGAAAGTATATAAATGGTCAGTGAGTACACGAAACAATTCTCAGCTTCATTTATCATTAGGAAAATGCATATCAAAACCATAATGAGATATTACTTTATACCATTATGATGGCAATAATAAAAAAGATACCATAACATGTGTTCGTGAAGATATGAAGAAACTGTAACCCTCTCTTTTTTATGATTTCATTTGATTTTTATTTATTTTTTAAAATATTTCCATAGATTTTTGGGAAAGAAGTGGTATTTGATTATATGAGTAAGTTCTTTAGTTGTTATTTGTGAGATTTTGGTGCACCCATAACCCGAGCAGTATACACTGAACCCAGATAAATTGGAACTGTCATACATTGCTGGTGGGTGTGTAAAATGATGCAGCCATTTGAAAAACCCTTGGCACTTCATTAAAATATTAAACATGGAGTTACCATATGTCCCAGAAATTTCACTTCCAGATATATGTATATTCAAGAGTTGAAAACATGTGTCCACACAAAAATTTGTACATGAATGTTCATAGCAATGGGATCAATTCAAATTTTCTGCCAACTAATGAATGGATAAAGAAAATACGGTATAGCCATGAAATAGAATCTTATTCAGCCATAACAGAATTGGAGTGCTATTAGGTTGGTGCAAAAGTATTTGCACTTTTTGCCATTACTTTTAGTGGCAAAATACATTCTACAATATGGATGAACCTTGGAAACATTATGTTCAGTGACAGAAGCCAGACATAAAGGACATATATTGTATGGTTCCATTTATATGAAATGTACGAATAAGAAAGTCCACAGAGATGGAAAGTAAATTAGTAATTGGCAGGGGCTGAGGGGAGAAGGGAATGAAGAGTGACTGCTAATGAGTGGGTAAAGATGTCCTTGGGTGATGAAAATATTCTGGAATTAGATAGTGGCCATGGAGTATACTAACACCAGTAAATTTTATACTTTGAAAGGGTGTCCATTACAGTATGTGAATTGTGTCTCAATTAAAACAAAAAAAAAAAAAACAAAAAAGAACGTTGGAAGACAACTGAAGCAATTTAGATATGGATTAAATATTAAATGATGTTAGGGAATAAGCACAAATTTTCTTACGGTAAAAATGAAATTATCAATATAAAAAAGTCATTATTTTAAATTGATGCATTATGAAACATTTAGGGATAATATTTATGATATTTGCAACTTAATTACAAATGGTTCAGCAAAAAAGAAATATTTTAATAAATGTACAGGTAAAGCAAAGTTAGCAAAATATTGGCAAGAGTTCAGTTTAGGTGATGGGTACCTGGGTGTCTAATGTTCTTTTCTTTCAATTTTACTGCATTTGAAATTTTTCATTAAAAAAATTGGAGAAAAATATTAGAAAAATCTAAAGTTTCATTATTTGTCTCATAGCGAATTCCTTCCTTATTTCCCTTATGGGTTGGTTGTGAGACTTAATTTGTAAAATGCTATACAGATGTTAATGATTACTATTTTAAAATTCTGCATTTCTAGGACTTGAAGCATCTCTCACCAATAAATTGTGAGAAATGCAAAACCATTATTTTAGGATGAATCAAATTTCCACCCTCATTCTTTTATTTTATAAATTTAAGACATGCTTTACTTCCCAATCTGAATCTTTTTAGAAAAATTTCAGGGCCACTTAGGATTAGATGATGAATTGTTGAGACCTATTATTTTGATAGCTAGCTTTGTTTTCCAAGCTTCTGGTGAAAAAATGCATCAGAGCAGTCTTCGGAGATTAAGAAGAGAAACATCAGACTTAGCTAGAAATTCATACCATGGGATTCTTGAGAGGAACAGCATGTAAGTATTAGACATCTTGTAAATAGGATTGATGGGCTTACTGAATCAGGAACTAGTGAGAATAGAGAGTTTATGTGAAGTATTGCATAGACAAACCTCCTTACCACTGATAAAGGGGCTCTCTCGGTGCTTTAGGCTAGTGGACTGTTTACCTGAACTCTGTCATCCTGCCAGTCCATCTATCCCTGGTAGCCTCCTTCTAGCTCATCCAACCACAAAGCTTTCTCCTGGAGGATGAAGCTTTGTGTCTCTGTGGAACCCTTATCAGTATGACAAAGAGAAGTTTTCAACAAAGGTGTTTTATCCCTTTCAAGGAGTAAAAAGGGCCTTATAGACTTTGTAATGTCCTGACAGCATCAGCAGTATCTGAAAACACACACATCCATTCAGTGCTTCACCCATTTACCTATGCACTGACTGGTATTGCACATAAGCTGTGTGAGGACAAGAGTCCCATCTATCTTGTTCACCACTCTATCCTACCTGGCATCTTGCAGGTGCTCAATAAATATTGATGATTATTATTGAGTGCTACCTATGTATCATACCCTGTGTCAGGTATTGGGGTTACTAGGATGAATAAGACACGATCCCAGCATTTCAGGAACTTCCAAACTCTTGGGGAAAATAGCTATAAACAAATCATAATCCTTTAGTGCAAACTAAAAGATGTGTACTGGGTATTATGAGATCACAGATGAAGGGAGATTTAGGAAAACTTTTCACAGCCACAATCCACAGCTATATTAGTACTTTCAGTGACAGCGAGAACAGTTTGTTTCATTGAAGAGTTGCCACTTCTCTAACAGGGTAATTGAGGCCCATATAACCAATGTCTACCCTAATGTGTACATGTTGGGTAGTGGTTTTTTTTTTTTTTTTTTTTTTTTTTTTTTTTTAATTCCTGGAAGCCAGGAGTGGTGGCTCACACCTGTAATCCCAACAGTTTGGGAGGCCAAGACAGGAGAATTGCTTGAGGCCAGGAGTTCAAGACGAGCCTGGGCAACACAGCAAGACTTCTTCTTTACCAAAAAGAAAAAAAAAAAAATCCTGGGAATGGCTTCTCCTTTGTATCTGACATTAGCTTCTGATGGGGCTCTGATCTCTTCTGAAGGAAGTCTTCTGTAATCAATCCTGCTCAGATTCAACTTTCACTTATATACAATGCCTCTATTTTATTCATTTGTACCATCAGACACATTGCTTTGCATTATTGTTGTTTTCTATGTTACAGGATTTTTCTTACTGTATTATCAAAGGACAAGGACAACTAGTTTTATTTCTATTTCATTTTGGTCTTCTTCCTTCACCACCTTCAAATAGAACATTGCCCCAAATAGTTACTCCATTATAGTTGATCAAATATGTTGTCTTATGACCTAACTAGGTGTTACCAACCTGTGGGGGGAAAGGGGCTGTGATTTCCTCTTAACCACAAAATTCTTCCCAATTCCTCCTGTGGAATAGTTGAGGGCTTTCTGGTTCCCTTTGGGATCGGGTGACTGAGTGGTCCAGCAAAAGACTGATGAGTCAGAGCCAGCACTGCAAAGCAAGATTTGGGACAACTTAGGTTTGTTCTAAGCTCCTGCCCTTGTCTCTCTTCCCAAGTTTTCTAATTCTGTTCTAATTCTCTCCATTTCTAAAATTTACTCACGGGATAGGATCTGAAACTCATTCACAATAAGATACAAGAAACTGATAAGATTTAAGATGTCTTCCTTCCTTAGATTACTTGCAATTTAATAACCTAGGAAAGTCTTAAACTAAGGAGTGAAACCCACACCATGGAATTGCAGATACTATCCAGCACAAGCAGGAGCTATTTTCTGGCTAGCTTGGTTTCCTCACCCATCCCAGCACCCAATTTAATTTATGTCTAAAGCCAGCATGCTTCCTGGAAGTCACCAGTTCATATCTGAAGTTGGCACTGGTTCTTGCCTTCTTGGTGACTGCTTGATATTTATGTGAAATGAAGTGGTAATTTCATTTCTGTTTCTTGCACCAAGATGCCCAATGCACAGACTTCATCTAACAAGTTTCTACTGATAATTAGCACTCTGTAGGAAATCAGACACAGGGGATTGAACAGCCCAGAGGAAGAAACCTCTCTCCCCTAAGTGTTTTTTTATTTATTTTTTTAACAGAAAGTTGATACTTATTGTTCCTTCAGCAAGGAGGGCTGAGAGGAAAGACAGGAAAGACTTAATGTACAACTTTTCAACCTCTGCTGGGGATAAATTGGGTAAGCATTGGATTCCCCAGAATCTGATTTTCTGATCATCTCAAGAAAACAGTTTATGAGTTTAACTTTAATTTAGAGATATCTTGCAAGGAGAACCAGGCAGCGCAAGTGTCTTTCTGATTTACAGCTGCAATAGCAGAACCTATACGCATTTCAGATGATGGGATCATACACTGTCAACGTTTCCAGTGTGAACTCTGTGTAGATCATTTACTGACTCTCCTGATAATAAAAACATCAGAATATGAATATATCTTTCTTTAGAAGCATAACAGAGAGAGACTTTTTTTTTTGCAGCTCTGTGGCTATGTAAGCCAAAATACTGTTTAACAGACATTCATGATAACTGAGGCCACTATATGGGTTAATTTGGGTTCAGGTAATAAATGGAAATATTTAAAGGCAGAAAGTGCAAAATATAAGTTAAAAGTACCCGATGCCATGGGGATAGTTCTTCAAAGTTTCTTTATGAGATATTACTGTGTAAAGAAAATCCACATCTCAGAAGTTATTCAGTCATAATAACATGGCAACTTCCTATGTTAATTTATTCCAAATAATAGTAATAATTTACATACATATAGTAGTGAGAGGTGACAACGTGTTAGCAGCCCTTGTGCTCGGTGCCTCCTCAGCCTTGGCGTCCACTCTGGTGGCGCTTGAGGAGCTCTTCAGCCCACCCCTGCACTGTGGGAGCCCCTCTCTGGGTTCGCCGCGTACAGAGCCGGTTACCTCTGCTTGTGCGGAGGTGTGGAGCGAGAGGCGCAGGCGGGAACCAGAGGCGCGGGCGGAAACCAGAGCTGCGGGTGGCGCTCATGAGCCAGCACGAATGCCGGGTTGGCCAGGCTCGGCAGGCGCCACACTCGGAGCAGCCAGCCAGCAGCCCCAGGCAGTGAGGGGCTTAGCACCCGGGTCAGCAGCCGCGGAGGGTGTGTCAGGTCCCCCAGCAAGCCAGCACGGCACTCGAATACTCGCCCAGACTCATCTGCCTCCCCGTGGGGCAGGCCTGGGGAACTGCAGCCTGCCTTGCCTGAGGTTCCTCACTCAGGAACCTCCCTTTGTAGGTTTTTAAGAACAATTTTGGTCTTATGTACTTGGGATAGAGTTGAGGAAGGCTAGGAGGATATGTGGTGTATATGAGAGGTTAGGGAACAAAAGGAAGGAGCGGAAGATGTTTGTGAGCTTAGTATCAAGGCAGAGTTGATTTGTTTCAGCTCTGCCATTGCTTGGAACCCAAGTCTCTTGTGAACTGGAGTCCTCACCTTGCGATACAATCTCCATATAACTGGTTCCCTGCACATCTATTACCTGTATCAGTGGCTGGTCTGGTCGTTAGCTTACTGGCATTCACCAGTGTCCTACCATGTGAATAAATCAGTACTCCTAGACTCTTGCTGCAGAATACCTTATCTCTGACATAAGAGCATCTTTTTTGTTAGGGTCCCATCCTAGCAGCCTCATTTTAACTCACTCACCTCTTTAAAGACCTTGTTATAAAATATAGCTATTTCTTCTTGATAATTTTGGTTCTTTGTGTCTTCAGACATTAATCCCTTGTTGGTTTAAGGTCTTGCAAAAAACCTTTTCCAGTCTGTCACCTCCTTTGCGGGAAACTTGATTTATACTGTCCTTCATTAAACAGAAATCTTTACTTCTGTTGTAATAAAATCTATCCATTTTCCTCTTATGGTTTTGGTTTCTTATGTTTCATTTCTGAAATTCAACCCCTAGTATTACAAAGATATTTTCATAAATTTTACAAGTGTCTTCTACATTTATTTTCTTAGCTTTATATTATTTAATTGGCTCTATGATTGTTCCTCTAGTATTTAGGTCTTTAACCAATTTGGAGCTTATAACCTCAGTTTTTAGATTAACATATTACTGCCCATAATAAAGACTCATTTCCTGGACTCTCTTACAGCTAGGTGAGGCCATTTTACTTAATTGTCGTTTATTTGATATAAACAAAAGTATGCATAAAACCCTTGGGAAGATTCTTTTGTTTTTTGAAAGAAGCATAATCACAGCTTTATTCGTGTGAATCTGGGGGATAAGGGAAAAGAAAATGCAATACAAGTATAATTGTGCCACTCACAAGCTGAAGTTCTTTTCTGCTGGTTTTCCATTCCCATTGCTCAAGGATATGGCAGAGAAGGCCCCAGTGTGCATCCTGAACTTGGACACATGCACATTACCCTAGCTACATTGAACTTCTCAACATCCCCTGAATACTCCACACTTTTCTAATGACCACACCAGTGAATGTGCTGTTTCTTCCAACTAGCAGTTAATTTTTCTCTTTGTAGGTGAACTCTTACTCATACTTGAAGACACAGCCTAACTATGACCTCCTGTATAGAGCCTTCCCTAACACACAGGGTCCTTTTCTGTGCCTACATCACCTACCAGACATTTACTACACTGAATTGTAATTACTGTTTGTGCCTGCATTCTCAACAACAACAATAATAGCTAACATTTCTGCGGCCAGGAAGTGGACCAAGAACTTTATTGTATTCAGACTTCACAGCAACTCTCTGAAATATGTACTATGGTTATTCCTGGGAAGATTCTTTAAAATGGAGAATATAAGTTCCTCCTTCTCTCTCCTTGATTCTTTTTACTACCAACCTAGACTGCTGAAATAATGTCTGGAGGATCAGCAACCATCTTGGGCCATGGAAGGACCTTGAGGATGGGTGCTATATGCTGAGTGTGGCTGAGCAGAAAGATGGGAAGGATTTGATGACACTATAGAGTTACAATTCCAGCCCTAAATCCTACCTCTGTGCTTCTCTTACAGGAGAGAGAAATAAGCTTCTCCCTTGTTTAAGCCATTGCCACTTTTTTTTTGTTAAATGTATATAAACCCAATTCTAATTAATATAGTTCAACATAGAGAGCATCCTTGTTTTTCTCTATGTAATGAAATAACATCTACTAAATTATTCTTAAGCTATCACTTATTTTTCTGTATATATTCCAACTCCATCTACTAAATGATTCTTGCTTTTTTACTACTTATAATGTTATCACTACTGTGTATAGAGTTTTTATATATTCGCGGATTGATTGCTAGAATCTCTGTTCTGTTTTATTTGTGTTGCTCCTACATCAGAAAATATAGGTAAAGTTTATCAAATGATTTTCCCCATTTATTAAAATTATCTCTTTTTTTCTCATTTAACCGTATCTGAAGTCAACTTATTTTTCTTCTTTTTGTGTGTGTATCAGTGGAAACTGAATCTGAGGTTAATTTAAACTGATTTGTTGGCAGAGCATGGTGGTTCACATCTATAATCCCAGCACTTTGGGAGGCTGAGACAGGGGGATCACCTGTGGCCAGGAGTTTAAGACCAGCCTGGCCAACATGGTGAAACCCTGTCTCTACTAAAAATACAGAAATTAGCCAGGCATGGTGGTCCATGCCTGTAGTTCCAGCTACTCAGGAGGCTGAGGCAGGAGAATCACTTGAACCTGGGAGGTGGAGGTTACAGTGAGCCAAGATCAATCTACTGTACTCCAGCCTGGGTGACAGAGTAAGACTACATCTCATAAATAAATTACTTAATTAATGCATCTGTTGTAAACAATTTATTACTGGATTTTACCCCTAAATCCAATCTAAAAATCTGCAATTAGTTTGCTCCCTTTACATAGATTTCTGATTTACAAAAATTATTTTTTTGTTGTTTCCTGTCTTCTATTGGATAGATTACAATTGTCTTCTTGTGTTTGAACATTAAAAATCTATTACTATTCTTGAATGATGGCTACTAGAGGCCGGAAAAGGTAATGGGGAGGTTAAAGAGGGGATGGTAAGTGGGTACAAAAATACAGTTAGATAGAAAAAATAAGATCTAGCATGCAGAAGCACAATAGGTAACTATAGTTAACAATAACTTACTGTATATTTCAAATTAGCTTTAAAAAGTGGAATTGGAATATTCTTAACACAAAGAAATAAATTCTTGAGGTGATGGATATCCAAATTGCTCTGATTTAATTACTGGTATGGTTTGGCTGTGTCCCCACTCAAATCTCAACTTGAATTGTATCTCCCAGAATTCCCCCTTGTCGTGGGAGGGACCCTGGGAGAGGTAATTGAATCATGGGGGCCAGTCTTTCCTGTGCTATTCTTGTGATAGTGAATAAGTCTCACGAGATCTGATGGGTTTATCAGGGGCTTCCGCTTTTGCTTACTCCTAATTTTCTCTTGCTGCTGCCATGTAAGAAGTGCATTTCACCTCCTACCATGATTCTGAGGCCTCCCCAGCCATGTGGAATGGTAAATCCAATTAAACCTCTATTTCTTCTCAGTATCAGGTATGTCTTTATCAGCAGCATGAAAATGGAGTAATACAATTATTATACATTGTGTATAGCAAAGTATCACATATACTCTATAAATATGTACAACTAAAATGTAGCCATGATTAAAAAATAAGAGACGATTACTATTCTCAAGATAGTTAATGCTAATTTGTTAAATTCTCTTTTACGCTTATCTTTTATCCATCGATATCAAAGATAGTCAGAAGCTATGGTTCCTCCCAAGGAAGTCAGGAAGTTTAGCATATTGTCATTCCCTTCTCTTTGATACCTTCCCATGCACATCCCCACCATATGAGTGTCAGCTACCATTTTACTTCTGGATAATTATGGATTAGTTTTTTTGTTTGTCTTGGCCAAGGCAATCTAAACAAAAATAAATCTTACTATATCTTTATTTATCCTTTCTTTCCATATTTTGTTGCCTCCTTCTGTACTTATTTCTCTTGTTGCTAGAATACATACTCAAAGTGTTTTGTGAAAGAGAGTGTTGGTGTAGTAAACTTTCTGAGACATGTATACCTGATAATATTTTTATCTCATTGCATTTAAGGAATAGATTAGCTGATTATAAAATTCAAGGTTGAAAGTTGTTTTCCTTTGGTACTTTAAAAAGATTATATACATGTCTTCTGTTCAGTTTTGCAGTTGAGAAATCTGATTTTTTTTTTCTTTAATGTTTTACAATTCCACTTTAATGCATTTAGGGTGAGTTGTTTTTTTTTTTTTTTCTCCGCCCTTTTTAGCACTGTAAATCCTGCCTTTCTAGAGTTTGTGATGTTTATTCAATTCTGGGAGACTCTTGATTATTATATCTTAAAATGTATTTTGTTTCTTTAGTTGTAATCTTATCTGGGGCTTCCACCAGATAGATACTAACTTTTCTCCAATATTTCATTCTCTTCATCTTGTTATACTTTCCCAGCACCTTCTGGAGGAGTTCCTTGGCCTAATCTAGTTCATTAATTTGTTCTTTGACTGTATCTATTCTGCTGTTAAATCCATTTGTTGTGTTAATTTCCGTGCCAAACGTCCTATTGGCTATTTTTCATCATTGCTTTTTTTCCACCTTCTGTTTCTGATATTCCTCCTTATCCCTAAATTTTCTGATTTATCTAAGTTTTTGTCTGTTTCTTTCATTTTGCTTATTTTTGGTGCAAGTTTTTCATTATTTGCTTTAATTTTATAGTGCTTGTGCTCACAAGACATCTAATTATTTGTTCCTTGATCATCAGCTAACTTGGTGTTCTGGAGATCTTCTGTTTACCCCTCCACATCCCCTCTCCATTCTTCCTACCCTGCTCAGTGCTCCTGGAGGCTGACCTGTACAAACATCAATAAACCCCCTTGCTCTCTGCCTTCTCATTGGATTCAGCCACTGGGGAGCCCCAGGAGGAGAATATTGGGAGAGAAGAATGTGAAGTCAAGGGTATTTATTCTCTCACTTCTCTCCTTATGCTGTCAGCTGTGTCCATGATTAAAGATCAGAATTCCATCAACACAGGCCTCTACAAATGACTTCCTTCTTGTGATTCTGATAGTACCTACTTCCCTGTCCCCTTTCAGGCCTGTTACTAGCACTTAGATACTGTGATATGCTGATTGCCTAACTGTAAATAGTCTTACTATTAAAATGGTCCCATGGTCTCCCTGGGACGATGACTAGTATATTCAGTTAGTAATGTCTACCTGAAGAGAGGAACAAAAACTTCTTAGACCCTGGCTACTGATTCTCCAAGTTAGTTAGGAGACACGGAGTGCTATACCAAGTGATTCGGGGGGACTGCCTTATGGTGGAGAGGCCCCTGTGTTAAAACACAAGATTAAGCTACCCCTGCATGCATTTTCTCCACCTTCAGAGTTTAGTCCCTCTTCCCAGGAATAGCTTGTATCCAACGATATTATCATTGCTCAAACTATAGGATAGTTTGAGGAGGAGCAAAATGCTCAGATACCTGCTAGCCCATCTACACTTTTGTTATTTGTTACTTACCTCTGCAGCTTTTGACACTCCTAGGATATTATCCTTCTGATCCTGTGGTTATAGCAGAGAAGTCAGTAATCCTCCCAGGGCAATGCTGGGGAGACAAAATAACACAACTAAAAAAATTATCTGCCAGCCTATCCTCATTTGGTGCTTTAGAGAGCTTCTCATTATCTACCCTACCCCAGAATCAACTACCTTCTATTTCTCAAAGAGTTTCTCACAGTTTCTTAATTTTTAACATTTTCAGTGCCAGCTCTGAGCTTTTCTTCAGCTTCTCTTAGGTTTGGTTTGGGGAAGAGAACCATAAATGGGATTCCTTGAACCTGTAATTGAACATGTTACTCAAATAGATACCTATCTTTTGGTTCACATTGATGTTAGTATTTACTAGAAACATAATTGCTTGCCCAGGGAAGCCTCCCACCTGCCATTGATTTATGGGCTGATAATAAACAAGGTCAACCTACAGAGGTCATCCAATCTATTCCCCTAGAAAAGTCTGCACTGACACTGTCACAAAGGGACATATAGAAAATTTCTGCCTAAGGTGAGAAAGTATCCTATGCTTATTGTATCTACTACTAATTTAATGTTATAATGGAAGTTTTGATGCACCAACCAGGTCCCCCTTTAGGAGTGAAGGATTTATCTGTTGGGAGTGCTGCCAGCAGAGAGCCTTCAGCTGTCAGCCCTTTTGGGGAATTGCCTTAGCTAAAGAGATATGAGAGGGTAGTATTAATATTATTACTGTTAATAAAAGGGTGGAACAAAGGAGGAAGAAAGGAGGAAATTAAACATAGTTTCTACTTTGGCGTAGCTCGAAGTCTTGTTAGGAAGACAATTCATAAATAAAAAGAAGTATAATTGAGAATACAAGACAATGTGTGTTAAATCACAAGGATGGGCTAGGCAGCAGTTATGGTATTTTTGAGAATTTGGAGAAATATACATGATATCTTTTTGGTCAAGGTTAGTCATGGAAGATTCTACATGAAGGAAGTATTTGTAAAGGATCTTGAGGTTGGATGGAATTAGCCAGGATATATTGCAAATATGATTAATCTGGAGGTTTCTTAACTCTACCAGATGTCATCTATCCTATTGCAAATAAAATGGATATGTATTTGGGAGAATTCATCCATGCAACAACCATGGGAACAGTCAAATAATAGCTGAATACTATGTTTTTTTGTTTGTTTGTTTTTGAGACGGAGTTTCACTCTTGTTGCCTAGGCTGGAGTGCAATGGCGCGATCTTGGCTCACTGCAACCTCTGCCTCCCAGGTTTAAGCAATTCTCCTGCCTCAGCCTCCCAAGTAGCTGGGATTACAGACATGCACCACCACACCCAGCTAATTTTTGTATTTTTTAAGTAGAGACAGGGTTTCACCATGTTGATCAAGCTGGTCTCAAACTTCCCTGACCTCAGGTGATCCACCCATCTTGGCCTCCCAAAGTGCTGGGATTACAGACGTGAGCCACTGCACCCAGCCCTGAATTCTATTTTTTAAATGCCTACTCATCTTTACCTATACTGTGAGATAGGTATTATTATTCCCGGCTTCCATATAAGGAAGGGAGGCACAGAATGGTTAAGTGACTTGCCCAAAATTACACAGCCAGTAGGTCCTTGTGTTGGGTTCTAAAGCTGGGAAGTTGATCTAAAACCAGGGGCCAGAGCCTGTTCTCCTGTTTCCAAGCAGGTGCTGCTTTCCTCTGGGACACCAAGGGATGACAATTGGGTTGAATTTGTTTATGAAACAATAGCTATGGATAGGCTACTATACTATGCCTCTGGGAAGAGGAACTTATTTATCATTTCTCATATTTTTTTACAAATGCAGTTTTTACAGCAGCTTGAGTTATATCCTGAGTAAAAGAAACAGGTGCTCATTAGACCTCCAGGCTGGTGTCTAACTTTCATTTTGCAGTTGCTGTAAGGGGTAGAGAAGATGAACAGCTCTAAGTGTTTGCTATGGAAACCTGGACATTATTTATATTCATGTAGAGTCCATTAATGCAAGTTTCTTTAACTTTGTGTTTATGAAATAGGCAAATGCTTCTGGGTGTAGAAGGGCAAAAAAGAAGAAAGTAGTATATCTTTAAAACAAAAAACAAAACCCAGAAGCAATAGAAAAACATCTCCTGCTCTTTCTTTTTATGGTAGTCTTTGAAGCACATGTGCACAGATTGCCTTAGCATTTTTAGTGAAAGTTAATAAAAGACATTTATTTTGGAGATGGGACAATATGTTACCTGATGGCTGAACTATCTTGAGTTCTACCTTTGTGACTTTAATGCACAGAGAATGTGTGGTATTGTGAGATGTCTGAACAGAACTCATCCAGTTTGCACAGAGATAAATGAACTTTTACAAACATGGGGGGAGCTATGTATTGATCCAAGGGATCCCTGAAGTCCCTGATTCGTTTTAATGACTTTTCTTTGGTTATGTGTCTACTACCATTCACTTGAGGGTAAACATGGGATCAAAGTTCTGACTCTCCCAGGATTAATAATTTCTTCTTTATCTGCATCCAAGTTCTTTGATATACCAAAACTTTCTTTTTCAGTTGAACTTTATGTTTAGATTTCAATCAATCATAGTAAATATTGACTTGAAAGGTCATTACTTACCTGAGAGAAAAAGGTTATCATTAGAAAAAATCCCATTTGCCAAGTTTTCACTCTACTTCTTTCCATAAAAAAGGCTTATTTAAAAATATTATTAATTTGAGGGGAAAATAGCCAAAATTATTTCATTGTTTTACTTTCTTATTTCAAAATATTTAGAAATAAGTATTTCCTGATTCTACATGTGTTTTTTAGTACAGTTGTTGTGAACATAGATTTTGGAGTCATGAAGACCTGAGCTGATTTGTGTCTCTGACACCTTTTCATTACCCAATCATTATTGTATATATTATTGTATATGCCTAAGAATTCATTGCCTTAACCATTTTGTGCCTCCCTCCCTTATCTGGAAGTTGGCAATAATAATAATACCTTTCTCACGGAGTTGTAAGGACGAGGAGGCATGAGTAGAAGCTGGCAAGATACCAATCTCTATGAAAGGAGGTAATGACCTACCTTTTATGGTGGTTTGAGTTTCAAAAGATATAATCAATATGAACAATTTAGTTCAGTGCCTGGCACATAAGTGCTCAATAAACATTAGCTATGCTGTTGTAATATTCAAAAACCTATGCATGTATGCAAATTATGGTATGTGTTTGCATAATCTAAAAACTCTGCTACAGATTACAGAATCCAGATGTGAGTAGGGTCAGCAGTTTTCTTAAAAGATCAGTGTATCTTTAAAATCCTTGGAGATGTCATTTGTATAGGGATATCAAACATTTTTAAAAAATTAAGCATGCTCATGCCGGGTGTGGTGGCTCATGCCTGTAATCCCAGCACTTTGGCAGGCGGATCACAAGGTCAGGAGATCGAGACCATCCTGGCTAACGCGATGAAACTCCGTCTCTACTGAAAATACAAAAATAAATTAGCCGGGCATGGTGGCGGGCACCTGCAGTCCCAGCTACTTGGGAGGCTGAGGCAGGAGAATGATGTGAACTTGGCATGAGCCAAGTTTGCGCCACTGCACTCCAGCCTGGGCGACAGAATGAGACTCCATCTCAAAAAAAAAAAAAAAAAAAATGAAGCACGCTCACCAAGTCAGCTTGACTTTGTACTTTAAAATGTTGAATATATGTTCACTTTAAAATGTATATTCATAGTTTGCAATGCCCAATGTAATTAAAAATCATGTGTAAAAATAAGTAATAATTGAAATAATATATGCTAAATGAACATGCACGTGTGTGTGCATGTGTGCATATAAATGTGACCATCAGCATTGCAAATAGGGGATCAGAGGCTGTCAATTAGTAGTGATGGCCTCTTTTCAGTTACAGGCAACTGGGAAAGTGCATTGCAGAATCACCTTTATAAGTTTTTTGAAAATTCTGATGCCTGGGCCCCATCTAGGACTTGGTGAATCCAGATTTCCAGGAATGCAAATGGGATTCTGATAAAATATTTGTACTTTTTTTTGGAGACAGGATCTCACTCTGCTGCCCACACTGGAGTGCAGTGACCTGATCTGGCCTCACTGCAACCTCTGCCTCCCAGGCTCAAGTGATCCTCCCACTTCTGCCTCCTGAGTATCTGGGACTATAGGGACATGCCACCACACCTGGCTGATTTTTGTGTTTTTGGTGGAGACAGGTCTATTTGGTGGAGACATGGTCTATTCACCATGTTGACTAGGCTGGTCATAAACTCCTGAGCTCAAATGATCCCCCACCTTGACCTCCCAAAGTGCTTCAAGCATGAGCCACTGCACCTGGCCAACAGACCCTGGTGTGTGATGTCCCCCTCCCTGTGTCCATGTGTTCTCACTGTTCAACTCCCACTTCTGAGTGAGAACATGCGGTGTTTGGTTTTCTGTCCTTGTGATAGTTTGCTCAGAATGATGGTTTCCAGTTTCATCCATGTCCTTACAAAGGACATGAATTCATCCTTTTGTATGACTACATAGTATTCCATGGTGTACATGTGCCACATTTTCTTAATCCAATCTATCATTGATGGACATTTGGGTTGGTTCCAAGTCTTTGCTATTGTGAATAGTGCCACAATAAGCATACATGTGCATGTGTCTTTATAGTAGCATGATTTGTAATCCTTTGGGTATATACCCAGTAATAGAATTGCTGGGTCAAATGATATTTCTAGTTCTAGATACTTGAGGAATCGACACACTGTCTTCCACAATGGTTAAACTAATTTACACCCATACCAACAGTGTAAGTGTTCCTATTTCTCCACATCCTCTCCAGCATCTGTTGTTTCCTGACTTTTTAGTGATCACCATTCTAACTGGTGTGAGATGGTATCTCATTGTGGTTTTGATTAGCAATTCTCTGATGACCAGTGATAATGAGCTTCTTTTCATGTGTTTGTTGGTCACACAAATCTCTTCTTTTGAGAACTGTCTGTTCATAACCTTGCCCGCTTTTTGATAAGGTTGTTTGTTTTTTTCTTGTAACTTTAAGTTCTTTGTAGATTCCGGATATTAGCCCTTTGTCAGATGAGTAGATTGCAAAGATTTTCTTTCATTCTCTATGTTGCCTGTTTGCTCTGATGATAGTTTCTTTTGCTGTGCAGAAGCTCTTTAGTTTAATTAGATCCCATTAGTCTATTTTGGCTTTTATTGCCATTGCTCTTGATATTTTAGTCATGAAGTCTTTGCCCATGCATATGTCCTGAATGGTACTGCCTAGGTTTTCTTCTAGGGTTTTTATGGTGTTAAGTCTTACATTTAAGTCTTCAATCCATCTTGAGTTAATTTTTGTATAAGGTGTAAGGAAGGGATCCAGTTTCAGCTTTCTACATATAGCTGGCCAGTTTTCCCAACACCATTTATTAAACAGGGAATCCTTTCCCCATTGCTTGTTTTTGTCAGGTTTGTCAAAGATCAGTTGGTTATAGATGTGTGGTGTTATTTCTGAGGCCCCCATTCTGTTCCATTGATCTATAAATCCGTTTTGGTACCAGTACCATGCTGCTTTGGTTACTGTAGCCTTGTAATATGGTTTGACGTCAGGTAGTGTGATGTCTCCAGCTTTGTTCTTTTTGCTTAGGAGTGTCTTGGCTATATGGGCTCTTTTTTGGTTCCATATGAACTTTAAAGTACTTTATTTCCAATTCCATGAAAAAAGTCAGTGGTAGCTTGATGGGAATAGCATTGAATCTATAAATTACCTTGGGCAATGTGGCCATTTTCACAATATTGATTCTTCCTATCCATGAGCATGGAATGTTCTTCCATTTGTTTGTGTCCTCTTTCATTTCATTGAGCAGTGGTTTGTAGTTCTCCTTGAAGAGGTCGTTCACATCTCTTGTAAGTTGGATTCCTAGGTATTTTATTCTCTTTGTAGTAATTGTGAATAGGAGTTCACTCATGATTTAGCTCTATGTTTGTCTGTTATTAGTGTATAGGAATGCTTGTGATTTTTGCGCATTGATTTTATATCCTGAGGCTTTGCTGAAGTTGCTTATCAGCTTAAGGAGATTTTGGGCTGAGAAGATGGGGTTTTCTAAATATACAATCATGTCTTCTGCAAACAGAGACAATTCGACTTCCTCTTTTCCTAACTGAATACCCTTTATTTCTTCCTCTTGCCTGATTGCCCTGGCCAGATCTTCCAACTCTGTGTTGAATAGGAGTGGTGAGAGAGGGCATCCCTGTCTTGTGCTGGTTTTCAAAGGGAATGATTCCAGGTTTTGCCCACTCAGTATGATATTGGCTATGTGTTTGCCATAAATAGCTCTTATTATTTTGAGATACGTTCCATCAGTACCTACTTTATTGAGAGTTTTTAGCATGAAGGGCTGCTGAATTTTGTTGAAGGCCTTTTCTGCATCTATTGAGATAATCATGTGGTTTTTGTCATTGGTTCTATTTATGCAATAGATTATGTTTATTGATTTACGTATGTTAAACCAGCCTTGCACCCCAGGGATGAAGCTGACTTGATTGTGGTGGATAAGCTTTTTGATGTGCTGCTGGATTCAGTTTGCCAGTATTTTATTGAGGATTTTCACATCGATGTTCATCAGGGATATTGGCCTAAAATTCTCTTTTTGTTGTGTCTTTACCAGGCTCTGATATCAGGATGATGCTGTCCTCATAGTTAGGGAGGATTCCCTCTTTTTCTATTGACTGGAATAGTTTCAAAAGGAGAGGTACCTCTTTGTACCTCTGGTGGAATTCGGCTGTGAATCCATCTGGTCTTGGACTTTTTTTGGTTGGTAGGCTATTAATTATTGCCTCAATTTCAGAACCTGTTATTGGTCTATTCAGAGATTCAACTTCTTCCTGGTTTAGTCTTGAGAGGGTGTATGTGTCCAGGAATTTATCCATTTCTTCTAGATTTTCCAGTTGATTTGTGAGGAAGTGTTTATAGTATTCGTTGATAGTAGTTTGTATTTCTGTGGGATTGGTGGTGATATCCCATTTATCATTTTTTATTGTGTCTATTTGATTCTTCTCTCTTTTCTTCTTTATTAGTCTTGCTAGTGGTGTATAAATTTTGTTGATCTTTTCGAAAAAACAGCTCATGGATTCATTGATTTTTTGAAGAGTTTTTTGTGTCTCTATCTCCTTCAGTTCTGCTCTGATTTTAGTTATTTCTTGCCTTCTGCTAGCTTTTGAATTTGTTTGTTCTTGCTTCTCTAGTTCTTTTAATTGTGATGTTAGGGTGTCAATTTTAGATGTTTTCTGCTTTCTCTTGTGTGCATTTAGTGCTTCAAATTTCCTTCTACACACTGCTTTAAATGTGTCCCAGAGATTCTGGTATGTTGTGTTTTTGTTCTCATTGGTTTCAAAGAACATGTTTATTTCTGCCTTCAATTCATTATTTACCCAGTAGTCATTCAGGAGCAGGTTGTTCAGTTTCCACGTAGTCGTGTGGTTTTGAGTGAGTTTGTAATCCTGAGTTCTAATTTGATTACACTGTGCTCTGAGAGACAATTTGTTGTGATTTCTGTTCCTTTACTTTGCTGAGGAGTGTTTTACTTCCAATTATGTGGTCAATTTTAGAATAACTGTGAAGTGGTGCTGAGAAGAATGTATATTCTGTTGATTTGGTGTGTAGAGTTCTGTAGATGTCTGTTAGGTTCACTTGGTCCAGAGCTGAGTTCAAGTCCTCGATATCCTTGTTAACATTCAGTCTCGTTCATCTGTCTAATATTGACAGTGGGGAGTTAAAGTCTCCCAATAATAATATTGTGTGGGCATGCAGGTCTCTTTGTAGGTCTCTAAGGACTTGTTTTATGAATCTGGGTGCTCCTGTATTGGGTGCATATATATTTAGGATAGTTAGCTCTTCTTAATGAATTGATCCCTTTACCATTATGTAGTAGCCTTTGTCTCTTTTGATCTTTGTTGGTTTAAAGTCTGTTTTATCAGAGACTAGGATTGCAACCCCAGCTTTTTTTGCTTTCCGTTTGCTTCGTAGATCTTCCTTCATTCCTTTATTTTGAGCCTATGTGCATCTTTGCACTTGAGATGGGTCCTTGAATACAGCACACCGATGGGTTTTGACTCTGCATCCAATTTGCCAGTTTGTGTCTTTTAATTGGAGCATTTAGCCCATTTACATTTAAGGTTAATATTGTTATGTGTGAATATGATCCTGTCATTATGGTGTTCACTGGTTATTTTGCCCATTAATTGATGCAGCTTCTTTATAGCATCAATGGTCTTTATTATTTGGCATGTTTTTGCAGTGTCTGGTGTCGGTTGTTCCTTTCTTTGTTTAGCGCTTCCTTCAGGAGCTCTTGTAAAGCAGGCCTGGTGGTGACAAAATCTCTCAGCATTTGCTTCTCTGTAAAGGATTTTATTTCTCCTTCACTTATGAAGCTTAGTTTGGCTGGATATGATATTCTGGGTTAAAAATTATTTTCTTTAAGAATATTGAATATTGGCCCCCACTCTCTTCTGGCTTGTAAGGTTTCTGTTGAGAGATCCGCTGTTCATCTGATGGGCTTCCCTTTGTGGGTAATCCGACCTTTCTCTCTGGCTGCCCTTAACATTTTTTCCTTCATTTCAAACTTGGTGAACCTGACAATTATTTGTCTTGGGGTTGCTGTTCTCAAGGAGTATCTTTGTGGTGTTCTCTGTATTTCCTGAATTTGAATGTTGGCCTGCCTTGCTAGGTTAGGGAAGTTGTCCTGGATAATATTCTGAAGAGTGTTTTCTAACTTCGTTCCATTCTTCCTGTCACTTTCCGGTACACCAATCAAACATATATTTGGTCTTTTCACATAGTCCCATATTTCTTGGAAGCTTTGTTAATTTCTTTGCGTGCTTTTTTCTCTAGTCTTGTCTTCTCACTTTATTTCATTAATTTGATCTTCAATTACTGATATCTTTTCTTCCAGTTGATTGAATTGGCTATTGAAGCTTGTGCATGCCTCACGAAGTTCTCATGCCGTAGTTTTCAGCTCCATCAGGTTATTTAAGGTCTTCTCTACATTGTTCATTCTAGTTAGCCATTCATCTAACCTTTTTTCAAGGTTTTTGGCTTTCTCGTAATGAGTTAGAACATGCTTCTTTAGCTCGGCGAAGTTTGTTATTACTGACCTTCTGAAGCCTACTTCTGTCAACTCGTCAAACTCATTCTCCATCCAGTTTTGTTCCCTTGCTGGCGAGGAGCTGCGATCCTTTGGAGGAGAAGAGGTGCTCTGTTTTTCGGAATTTTCAGCTTTTCTCCTCTGGCTTCTCCTCATCTTTGTGGTTTTATCTACCTTTGGTCTTTGATGTTGGCGAACTACAAATGGGGTTTTGTTGTGGATGTCCTTCTTGTTGATGTTGACGCTATTCCTTTCTGTTTGTTAGTTTTCCTTCTAACAGTCAGGACCCTCAACTGCAGGTCTGTTGGAGTTTGCTGGAAGTCCACTCTAGACCCTGTTTGCCTGGGTATCACCAGCAGAGGCTGCAGAACAGCAAATATTGCTGCCCAATCCTTCATATGGAAACTTCATCCCAGAGGGGCACCTGCCTGTTTGAGGTGTCTCCCAGTCAGGCTACATGGGGGTCAGGGACCCGCTTGAGGAGGCAGTTCATTCTCAGAGCTTGAATTCCGTGCTGAGAGAACCACTGCTATCTTCAGGGCTGTCAGATACGGATGTTTAAGTCTTCAGAAACTGTCTGCTGCCTTTTTTTCTGCTATGCCCTGCCCACAGAGGTGGAATCTAGAGAGGCAGTAGTCCTTGCTGAGCTGCGGTGGGCTCGGCACAGTTCAAGCTTCCAGGCTGCTTTGTTTACACTGTGAGCTACTCAAGCTTCAGCAATGGCAGATGCCCCTCCCCCCATCAAGCTGCAGCAATGCATCTCAGACTGCTGCGCTAGCAGTGAGCAAGGTTCTGTGGGCGTGGGACCCACCGAGCCAGGCACAGGAGGGTATCTCCTGGCTTGCCGGTTGGTAAGACTGTGGGGAAAGTGCAGTATTTGGTCAGAAGTGTACCGTTTCTCCAGGTACAGTCTGTCACAGATTCCATTGGCTAGGAAAGGGAAATCTCCCGACCCCTTGCATTTCCCAGGTGAGGTGACGCCCCGCCCTGCTTCAGCTCGTACTCCGTGGGCTGCACCCATTGTCCAACCAGTCCCAATGAGATGAACCAGGTGCCTCAGTTGGAAATGCAGAAATCACCCATCTTCTGCATTGATCTCACTGGGAGCTGCAGACCGGAGCTATTCCTATTCGGCCATCTTGGAAGTAACTGCTCAGTTTTCAATTTCATATGGATATCCAAGTGACCAAGCACCATTTATTGCAAGACCATCTTCTCCCTCCTTCTCTGCTATGCCACCCTTCACATGAATCAGATGTCTACATGTGTGTAGGTCTTTTGCTGGATCCTATTCTTTTCCATTTCTCTAGTAGTCTATCTTTGTGCCAATACCATCATCTTGATTATAATAGCTTTATAACACATATTGATATTCAGTAGTGTGACTCCTCTAAGTCTACTACTCTTTTTCTTCAAGATTATCTTAGGTCTTACTAGTCCTTTCTATTTCCATATAAACTTTAAAATCAGTTGGTCAATTGCTACCTTTTGGTGTCAGTTGCAATGAGTATGTTCTGGGAATTTTTTCGTATTTCTTAAAATTTTTAATCTCTTATCATAATTCTAATATCCTCATATTATCCTTTTACTTATCAGAAGGACCTGTGGTAGTATCCCTTTTTCATTTCTATTATTGGTTATTTGGGCCTTTTCTCTTTTGTTCAGTCATCAGTTATCCCAGAGTTTTATCAAGTTTACCAGTTTTGTTTTGTTTTGTTTTGCTTCTGAGACAGTCTTCTTTTGTCACCCAGGCTGGAGTGCAGTGGTGCCATCACAGTTCACTGCAGCCTTGATCTCACGGGCTCAAGCAATCTTCCCATCTCAGCCTCCTGAGTAGCTGGAACTAGAGGCATCTGCCACCTTGCTGGCTGCTTTACTTTTTGTAGAGATGAGGTCTCACCATTTTGCACAGGCTGATCTCAAACTCCTGGGCTCAAGTGATCCTCCTGCTTCAGCCTCCCAAAGTGCTGGGATTACTGGTATGAGCCACTGTGCCTGGCGAATTTTAGTAGTCTTTTCAAAGAATCAACTTTGCCTTTGTTAATTCTCTTTTATGTTTCTTTTGAAAAATATGCTTCCCACTCTTACAGTTATTATTTCTCTGTTTCTAATTACTTTGCATTTGATTTTATTTTTGCAACTTTTTGAGGTAGATACTTAGATAATTGATTTCAAGCACTGCTTTAATTTCATCACACAAGATGTATTATGTACTATTTTTATTATTAGTTCAAGCATATTCTATTTTCCATCATCATTTCTTCTGGGTCACATGGGTTATTTAGAAGTGTGTTGCTTCATTTCCAAATGTGAATTTTCTATTTTTTATAGCTGTTGTTATTGATATTTAGCTCAATTCTACTGTAGTCAGAGAATATACTCTGTAATTTTAATCTTATGAAATTTGTTAGAGTAGCTTATACATAGCATATGTTCAGTTTTGATAAATGGTGGTGCAGTTGTTAAGTGCACTGTTTGGCATATGACAAGTAGATCAAATGTGTTAATCACTGACTACTTCATGTCAGTTATTATTAATATTAGGATTTACCAGCTAGCATATCTGTGTCATTCTTTCAAAATTTCTATTTCTCTGCTGAAATTCTCTATTTTGTTCTTTGAACATATTATTTTAAAGTTCATGTCTGTTACCTACCAAACAAAGTAATAAACATCTATCATATATTTTGTTACTTCGGTTTGTAATTAAGTTATATTTTCTAGAATACCCAAATGTTTTTGATGGGATACCATGCACTGGATATGAAAAATGGAGAGAAAATTCAAGCTCTGGATAATCTTATCTTCTTTCAGAGAGAATTTTCTTTTACTTCTGGAAGTCAGCCTTGAGTTAAGACCTCCAGATTACCTTACAATTAGGAATTAAAGTGATTTGAAATTAGATTTCAGTATCTGGGGAGGTTGGCATATTTCCAGTATACTCCCATGTATATCCCTCTGGAATTCCAACTTGCCTTTAGACCTAGATTCCTCCTCTTTGCTAAGCCTTGAACTTTAGTTGTTGCCCGTAGATCTGTGTCTGCTAAAAATTCTTCTCTGCTTCTCATCTACTGCTTGTAAGAATGCCATCTGTCTTCAAAGGATAGTGGCGACAGATGCTCGACTCGCCTTTGGGCTTTCATCTTCTCCCTAAGATATTTTCCCCACACATCCTAACTTCCTTGGTGTGAGTATGTGTTTGTCTTCCAGCTTTTCTAGTCCTCAGTGGGGAGTTTGCTCCAAACAACTAATTTTCCATGGCTAAAAAGCCGAACTCCTAGTCTTGAGATTTTTAACCTTACAGGGCAATTTCATCTTCTTATCAGAGTAATTGGTTCAATAGACACAGACCTATGCCTGAATTTTGACAGTTTTGTGAACTAAAAAATGATTGTTGTTGTTTTACATCACTAAGTTTTAGAGTCGCTTGCTACACAGCTGTGTATAATTGATGCAGATTTTAGTGCTTGTGCCTGCTTTTGGTACTGCTGCCATAAGAAAAACCTAAGGCCAGACGTGGTGGCTCACGCCTGTAGTCCCAGCACTTTGAGAAGCTGAGGCTGGCAGATCTCTTGAGCTCAGGTGTTTGAGACCAGCCTGGACAACATGGTAAAACCCCAGCTCTACAAAAAATACAAAATTAGCCAAGTGTGGTGCTATACACCTGTAGTTCCAGCTACTTGGGAGGCTGAGGTAGGAGGATCACTTGAGCCCGAGAGATCGAGGCTGCAGTGAGCTCAGGTCATGCCACTGCACTCTAGCCTCTGGGTGGCAGAGTGAGACCTTTTCTTACACACACACACACACACACACACACACACACTACCACCACCACCACCATCAGCAGCAACAACAACAACAAACCTAAAATGTATCATTGGCTTTGGGACCGAATGATTGGTGGAAGCTGGAAGAATACTAGTGAAAATCTAAAGAGCCTTGCAAATAATGTTAGTGCAAGCATAAGAGGTCCCAAGGAAGGTATAAGAGCCTTAAGGAAAATGTTATTGAAAGCTGCAGGAAAGGGAACCCTTGTAGAGTAGCAGAATGTAAAAAATAGAAAGATATAATAAACTAATGATCTAGCTAAGGAAGTTTTCATGTAGAACATTGATGGTGCTATCTGGGACATTTTAGCTGCCTGTAGTAAAATGGGAGAAGAGACGAACCAAAATGTTGTTGTAGGCAGAATTCTAAGATGGCCTCCACCATCTCAACCCCCTGGTATTGCACTCATGAATAGGTTATATGGAAAAAAAGAATTTTGCATGTAATTAGAATACAAAACGTAATTAAAGCTACCTATCATTAACTTTGATTTAATCAAAAGGAGATTATCCTGGGGGGGGCGCTTTACCCAATCAGGTGAATCCTTAAAAGGGACTGGTCCCATTTTGTGAAAAGATTTGAAGGGCCAGAGGGTCTATGAAGAGGATTGCATGACAAAGACCTGAGAGTGTCCTGTAAAAGCTGAAAGCAGCAAGAAATAGGAATCTCAGTTACACAGTCCAAAGAAATCATTTCTGCCATCAACCTGAATGAGGGAGCTTGGAAGCAGATTTTTCCCCAGTTGAGCCTCCAGATGAGGCTGCAGCTGGCTGACACCTTGCTTTCAGCCTTGTGAGACCCTGAACAGAAGATCCAGCTAAAGCATACTGGACTCCTGATCCATAGAAACTATGAGATAATACATTTGTATGGCTTTAGGCTGTTAAATTTATGGTAATTGGTTACACAGAAATAGGAAGCTAACAAAGTAACTAATTTTCAAGCAAAAATTATAGGAATTCTAAAGAAGTGAGGTATGAAAATAAAACTATGTCTTGTCTCGATGTCTTAAAATTGGCAAAATATTCTTAAATTAAGAAATGGTTTTCAGACAAAGGTTAAATCCAAGATGGGCCTGTAAAATATTATGTTAAGACCTCAGAATGATTTAAGATGAGACCCCATAGATTCTTTTAAATAGACAAAAGTCCTTCTAAGGATCTTAAAGGTGTGCCTCACAACTTTTCTGTTAAGCAATGGGGCTTCTTAGAATTTTAAAGGATTATCATACAGCAGCTTCATAAGGACTCCAATGTTGAAGAGAGCTTATCTTAAAAGATTTGAAATTGTAGCTCTCTTAAAAGTTCTTTTCTTGCCAGGCCTGGTGGCTCATGTCTGTAATCCTAGCACTTTAGGAGGCCAATGCAGTAGGATTGCTTGATGTCAGGAGTTCAAGACCAGCCTGGGCAACATAGTGAGACCCTGTCTCTACAAAACAATTTTTTTAAATTAGCTAGTCATAGTGAAGCAAGCCTGCAGTCCTAGCTACTTGGGAGGCTGAGGTAGCAGGATCATTTGAGTCTAGGAGTTCAAATTACAATGAGCCAGGATTGCACCACTGCACTCAAGCCTTGGTGATAGAATGAGATTGTGTCTCAAAAGAAATTCTTTTTTAGAAGGATTGAACCTTTATGTGATTCACTGAGAATCCACAGAATATTTAAGAGACTTATTCTGGTGGAAGCACCGTTAACTCAAACAAAGAACCATGAGGAGCAGAGCATCATTCCCAAGGAACAGCATTGGGCATTTATTAAGAAATTAATGACAGGTTCCTGGCTGTTTATCAGAATTGCTATGGACCAATGAATGCTGTGTGGCACCCTGCAAGTTTTCCCTCTTTTTTCAGCTTCAGCATTTGAGTCAACTTCCTGACTTCTGTTTCTTTCTCTCCCCTAGGATGACCAGTGGCAAAACTAAGTCAAAACAGTTTATATCTTATATCAAAGCCCATGGTCTCTGAAGGATTCGTGTTGCTCTGGGGGTAAGAAATTTTTGACACAAGCATTTGTACTTTTGATCAGTTTCCTAATTTACATGCCCTTGGGCTTCCATAGACGTCTCCAAATGCGAGGCGAGTGAGGAGGATGAGGAGGAGAAGAAGAGACTAACCAGCTGACTTTTTTTTTTAAACTTTTGTGTTCCCCATTCTCATCTCTGAGCACATGAATGTGAGAATGAGTATTTGCATGCATGCATATGCATGCGTGTGTGTGTTTATTTGGATATTTTTCCCAGAGGGCATTGAAATAACTCTCTCCTACCCTCTTTTCCCCAAACTTATATGTCCTTCTCTCCACTAGAGCTTGGGCCCTTTGTGATCAAATCTACTTCTCTTGTTTAAAAGGACACAAAACAATATCAGAGAACTATTTTGTAAAGCACAGAGGTGTAGAAAGAAGGGAGGTGTTCCTATATCAATCATTAATGGACATATTTTACTAGTTCCACCTTCAGCATGGCATCTCCATGGGCCAGTCACTTAGTATTAACCCTCAGACATTCTATATGTAGGTACTAAACTCACAGGATGTCCTCATTAGTGTAGGCCCAACCTCTGTGCAGATACAGAGGAAAGGCGAGAAAAAGAAATCTGTTATTCAGGTACCTTTCTCTCAGAGATAGTTCGTAGAGGAAAATGTGGGCTGGCTGACCAAAATGCATAATTCCCTCTTCCAATTACCCCATCAATAGGTGTGCAATTTCTTGAAAGAATCAAAGAAGAGAGTTGTCTAAGATGTGCTGCATGAGTTTTTTTCCTTTCCTGAGGGAAAAACTGTTTGACTTTGGGTTTCACCACTCATAAATTATCAAGTCATTTCTCACTTATGGCATAAGTATCAGTCTGGTTGGTATATGCACCCACACATCAGCTGAAACTGAAGAAAGCTAAATTTACAAAACATTAAATCAATAAGCATGTGTGAATGGGTAAACAGCGTGATGTCCCTTAACTTAATAAGGCCACAGCATTACTGTTTTGCAACTTCTGAAGTTTTTTCCCTCTAATTTTATAGTGTTGCTGGAATCAAAATGAGTGAAAGTCCTTCTATCAGAAGAATAGAACAATGTACCTCAAAATAGAAAATGAGAAATTATTCCAGGGAGATAAAGCCATGACAATATCCAAAGTGCTGTAATCATTGCAAGATGCTATATTTACAGGAAAGAAAGAATAACTGCAGCTCATTTTCCTTGTTGGTTCTATTAACGAGAAACCATGGAATGGAACAGACAGGGCTGCCAGATGTCTCTCATGAAAATACCAATCCTCCAGATGGGGAGTGGGGGAATACGTAGGAACAAAATAATAAAAATAGCATTTTCTCTCCCTTCCCATCCTAGGGCTCCCCAAAATTATGTCTCCAAACCTACGATGACAGATTGACAATTTTCTTTCATTAAGATATTTCCTTCTGCAGAGAAGTACCTGCCCCAATGTAGGATATCCTTTTAAAGTACTAAACAAATGTCATAAAAGGGTAGTCTGGAGTACTTGAACTAGATTACTCTCCAATGTCCAGCAGTTTTTTAAGGACAATGTACTAGAGTGAACCATGAACAGATGAGAGATGCTAAGAAGTACTATGAATAGGAGGAAGCTATAGTCCTGAATAGTCCTGTATAAATGCAAAGAAGGATGATAGGGTCGAGACAGCCAGGCTGCTAGACAAAATGCAGAGGGCCTCTGGACTTGGAGTGGGCAGGATTAGAATGTGGGAGAAAGAAGATGGAAAACATGACATTAATTGGAAGTGGAAGACATAAAACAAACTGCCGGAAGAGGATTAGGGCTGCTAGGTGGGTTCTGGCCTCTCTATTCATTCGTCTGCCCAGCATGTAGACCAACTCTCCATTTATTTATTTATTTATTTATTTATTTATTTATTTATTTATTAGAGAGAGAGAGAGTCTTGCTCTGTCGCCCAGGCTGGAGTGCAGTGGCGTGATCTCAGCTCACTGCAACCTCCACCTCCCTGGTTCAAGCAGTTCTCTTGCCTCAGCCTCCTGAGTAGCTGGGATTACAGGCACATGCCACTACACCCAGCTAAATTTTTGTATTTTAGTAGACAGGGTTTCACCATGTTACCCAGGCTGGTCTTGAACTCCTGAGCTCTGGCAATCCGCCTGCCTCAGCCTCCCAAAGTGCTGGGATTACAGGTGTGAGCCACCGTGCCCAGCCCCACTTATTCTTAAATAAATACTGTGTGTCAACTCCCTCCATTTTTTTCTACCATCATTACTACACATAAACATGCACCTTCCAGGTAGCTTTCTACTCAAAAGTAAGAAGAAGTAAGAAAACATACTAACATATGCAATAGGAGAAAAATCAACATCTAATGCCTTAAAAAGGTAATCTACTCCACTTTAATATTTATTTATTTATTTATTTTTGAGACAGGGTCTCACTCTGTTACCCTATGTGTGATTGCAGTGGTACAATCACAGCTCACTGCAGCCTCAATCTCCTGGGCTCAGGTGATCCTCCCACCTCAGCCTCCAGAGTAGCTGAGACTACAGGCACATGCTACCATGCCCAGCTAATTTTTTGTATTTTTTTTTTTTTGGTAGAGATAGGGTTTTGTCATGTTGCCCAGCTGGTCTCAAACTTCGAGACTCAAGAGTCCACCCACTTCATCCTCCCAAAGTGCTGGGATTACAGGCATGAACCACCGCACCTGGGCTACTCCATTTTTACATGGAAATGGACAACAAATCATATGGATAAAACCAGACTTATAAAATGGAAAGTCTAAAATAAAGAAAATAGCTGGTCTCCAATCAATATGAGATAATTTAGGAAAGACAAGAGAATGAGAATAAGAAAAGCAAAACTGGAATGTATGTATGTATGTTTTTAAATGCATGCAAATATCTCTGGAAGGATATGTAAGAAAATAATAAGATTGTCTCTAGGGCTATAAATTTGAGAGATCTTACTTGTCACAATATACTTTTTAACCTGTTAAGTTTTGTCCCAGGGGTATATGTTACTATTTAAATTAATAAATATAATATATGTATAACTTAAGAACAGGGTACTATGAAAAAGGAACAGTCAGAGAACAAATAGCTCTTGGAAATTAAAAATATTATTGATGAAATAATAGAAGGGTTGGTATAACAGAAAATATGCAAAGACAGAAAATCTCACTAGTTGAACTTCATTTAAAAAAAACAGAAAAAGGGATATTTTCAATGAAATAATAAAAGAAAATGTCCCAGTACTAAAGATAGACCTAAGTCTTTAGATTAAAATTACTTTTTCATAACTCTTTTCTTCTGTGTTAAAAGCTAACTGCATAAAACAATGTTGACCGGCTTATAACATGTAAAGATGTAATTTTTATGACAATAATAACAGCACAATGGAGGAAAGGATATGTATTGGGGAAAAGTTTCTATGTAATGTTGAAATCAAATTAGTGTTAATTTGAACTAGATTTTAAATTAAGATTAAATTTGTTCACTAAATTTTGAGCAAAATCTATTTTAAAAATCCACGAATAGACATATCATTGCTAATTTCAGAATTCTAAGGATAGAGAAAAGGTCCTAAATATTTTCATGGAAGAAAAAGACATCACCTTATAAAGGAATTAGAATTAAACTGGCATGAAGCAATGCTGTCAAAATTCCAAGGAAAATAATTTTCAAGCTAGAATTCTATGCTCAGCTAGGTTATCAACCAACATTGATGGTAACATAAAGTCTCAGAAAAGTTACATGTAAAATATTCCTTCTGAGGACTTTTCTTCTAACAAAATAAGATAAAAAATAATACAGCAGAGTTGTAGGCTGCAATAAATGATGGTACTAATTCAGGTGCACACTATGAAGAAATTCCAAGAGGAGAATTCTCTAGCAAGCCTGGAAAAAGCAATTGGCTCAGATTAGGAAAGCAAGCCAGGGGGCTCCTATAAGAATGTATTTAAGAATTGGTTCCATGCAATAGACAAGTAAGAAGATAAGAACAAATTATAAGCAATATAGTGAAAAAAATCATGGTTCTTTTCTTGGTCAAAAAAAAGGCAAAGAAAAACAAAAAACTCTGTAAGCAACTAATGAACTAAACCCGCTACAATGTAGGAGTGATCATTAATAAATCTTTGACTCACTTCACACCATTGATTTCACCACATTTTAACTCTCCATTACTCACCTCATATATCTCACTTTCTTCCAGTGTGTACTTCATAATCCATCACTCTTATAACTCCCTGTTCTATAACACCAACTGTTTCCTCTGATTTACTAACCTGACCAAAAAAAAAAAAAAAAAAAAAAAAACCAAGAACAACAAAAGAAAAAACAGGTTACACTCAACTGTCTGCTTAGGCTCTGTTTGACGTCAGCAGCTATTCATGACTGACGAAGTATTTGCAGCTTCAACGATGGGGCTCACTCTAAATATAGGACTACAAGTCTCACAGGTACCCTCAGCACAGATTACCTATCCTATTTTACTTAATTTCTAGTCTCTCTCTCTCATCTAATTATTTTAAACTATTTAGTCCCCAAACCTCATGCAGTAATTTCTTATTCCTTACTCTTAGAGGATAACTGGCATTATTGATCTATTGATACAGTAGATGCATTGCTCTACATATGAATCTCCCCATCATGACCACACTTGATTGAATCAGTGTGAATCCCACTGCCATCTCTGACAAAAGTCGCTGTGGTCTGGAGAAGCAGAGAAAGCTGGTCTGCAGAGAAAGAGAAGAATGAAAAAAGTGCACAAAGATGTCAAGACAAGAGGTGGAAAGAATCCAGCCAGTCTCATATTTTCCTAGTTCCATTTCTCTTCTAGGATCCAATAGCTTTTTTGCTCTGAGTTTAATGAGACATTACTGCATCTTCATATGAAGTTCTCCTCATTTACTTGCAGTCAACTAATACAGAGAATTTGAATACTTCCAATTTGGGACTTTCAAACTCTCTGCTAGAAAATTTCCTATAGTTAGGATGACAGATTTCTGGCCTAGGTTGATCCACCCTCCAACCCATACCACATTCTGCACCGGGAGATAAAGGAGTCAAGCAAATGAAAATAAAAGTATCAGCGTTATTTCTGATTAATGTTAAATTTGAGGGAGTAACTTAGGTATGTGATAAGAGATAATTTCCTGATGCTGAATACCAGAATTTGACCAGCTTAACTACCCACCACAACAGGTAGCAGGGGAAAACTGTGACCTCCCCCTGCAGGGACATAACCTTTACCACTAAACTTACCTTGAGACGAGAGCAGACCAAAGCACATGCAACCAGGCAAATCTCAAAGAGAAAAGAGGGGGAGGAGGGACTAGGCTATGTGGTCAAAGTCCCTGCTCCTAATGGCACTCAACAGATCGAAGAATCTTTTCCTGGGGATGAAGATGAAATGAAAGAGTCCAGGAGTGTTATGCTAATGGCCTCTACAAGGACAAATATCTACGGAGGGAGAAATACTTAGTACCCTGCAGTTCCCCTAGAGCCTGCTGATTCCCTATTCATTGTTGTGTCCACCATGCCCATAGAGGCAGGAATCTCCTTTGGTCTTCCCTAATGCAGCAATAAACCTGACATTAGGGGGAAAAGGAAGACACACAGACATTTTGTTAATAATGGAAAAATATTTTGAGACATATTTTAAAATAGAGAATTCTCGCCTAGAGTTGGTATAGAAAGTCGACATGTATTTCTGACCAAAACTTCTTGGTCATGTGTTGCTGAAGGTGATTTCTTTTAATGAATTATAGGCAGTATTCTTAAATACACCACAGTCTTTTACAATCTTTACAATCCTGTAATCAATTCTGGGTCACCAAATGTAGCTTATGGCCAAGGACCTCTTACAAGTGATTGCTTCATTGTGCTTCACCTATTGTGGCTAAGATAATGTGACAGATGCCTCCTGGAATAACAATGAGATTTCCCCATAAAAGTCATTCTTCATGGACAGATCACTCATGATAGAATCTTGTTAAAAGCTTGGGTTCCTCTGCCCTTCTCTCACGGTCCTTCCATACTGCATTTGATCCTAGGCAATTAATAATGCACTCTACCTGAAAAATGGATCAAGAAAGTATTTGACATTGAAGCTCTTGCAGGAGGGGTGGCTTGCCGTAGTCTGGGGATTCATTAGAACAAGTTGTCTGGGGTGTTGGAATTAGATGTTGTTATTCTAACCTACTATTAAGACTAAAATAACCATAACTGAGCAGAAATCTTTATTTTATACATCCATCAACATGATTAAGGTGTAGTCTGATCTTTAGAAAAAAGCACCCAAGGAAACTTGTGACCAACATCACTTTTAATGTCAATGTAATAGTGTGAGTTAAAGAATTCTTTTCCTTCTTTGATAAGAGAAAAGCTTCTTTCCTGACTTGAGTCCAATTTGATAGTGAAAATGAGATTTGTCCTTAGTGGTGAGAAATCTCAGCACCATCTGATATTTGTGGCTGCATTATTCAGAGTAATTAATTGCAACAGACAACTCTGAAACCTCAGGGGCTTAACACAATAAAAGTTTATTTCTCACTCTCATCACAGCCCAATAGTGGCCAGGCAGACCTCCATCTTCTATGACATCTGGAACGCATGCTCTCCAAGGTTGCCCACACTGGGGAAGAGAGTGCTGGAGAAAATGTACCAGCTCCTACTTGCCTCATCCTGGAAGGGATGCATAAGAGACCACTGCCAAATCTAGTTACATGGCTCTAACCTAACTGAGAGGGGAATGGGAAATACATAATGAAGGTGTAGGCTGATCTTTAGAAAATAAGTACCAAAAGAATGCTGTACTCAGCATAAGTTTTAAAGGCACTACCGTAGGGAGGGCACATGGGTATTTGGTAAGCACAGTCTGTCATTGTAGCTAAGCATAGGTCTCAGGCCACACTTTAAATAGTGTTTATTTTAGTCAGGCAGCCCTAATGCCTTCAGAATCCACATTTTGTATTCTTAAGTCTACAAACAGAGTAGGTGTTGGCATATCTAATTTAATATTCAGATATTGTGGAGTATACAATTTTTGCCTTTTGCTATAACTGTTGGTAAAAGCTTATTTTCATGGATTGGATATTAATTTTTAATGAGTCCTTTAATTTCTGATAGTGACTGGCTAGCACTGTCAATTTTGCTTTAGTCAAAAGAGGCTGGAAGGCCATTGATAATGCTTCTTAAAAGATGATCCTGCAACATTATATAAGAAATCTTTAATATTTCTGAGTTGAGACAAATGGTGTAGCTCAGCAGGAAAATAATCAGTGTGCATCAGACTGTTGATCTTAAATGTGAATCATAAATCTCCAGACAATGAATGATGGTGCTTGTGAACATTTTCCCACAAGCTCATCAGATGTGTTTGTCATGGTGCTGGATAATCAAGTGGCAACTGGAGAACCTATTATGGCAATTGTGTATTACACAGGCACTGGAACCACAATACACAGTATTAAATTGCTTTAGGATAGAAATAAGCTTCTCAGCATAGGAACATCAAGAAAAGGCCTGTCATCAGACTGTTCCATTTGTTTTAGTCCTAAGGTTTGATGCTTGAGGTTGCATTCATTTTCTTACTAGTAGTACGTGAAGGTAGGATTTGTACTGAGTGTTGGTTCCTGATATTTTTATGAAAGTCTCACTTCTCTGTTATAAAAGACTTTGAGTTTGTTAAAAGAAAAAAGTAATGATAGATGAGCAGACCTTTGGCAAGACCGTTATTTTATTTAGTCTTTGGATTCTTTTAGACATATTCTAGCTGCTTCTATTTTATTTTCTAAAAAACCCAAAGACAACAAAACAACTAAAAGTGTTTTTCTACATTTAACCCTCCATATCCATGGATTCTGCATTCCTGGATTCAACAAACTTTAGATTGAAAATATTTGAGAAAATATTCCACAAAATTCTAAAAAACAAAACTAGGATTTGTTGCATGCTGAGTACTGCATTGAATCCACGCAAATGAAGTGACGTGTAGTTACTGTATTAGGTGTTATAAGTAATCTAGAGAAATTTAAAGTATATAGAAGGATATGTGTATGTTATATGCAAGTACCATGCCATTTTATAGAAGGGACTTGAGCATCTACAGATTTCGGTATTCACTGGGTGGGGGGCAACAGGTTCCTGGAACCATTCTCCATAGATACCAAGGGATGACTGTATATATATTCAGAAAATAGAAACACATAGTTTAAACTTTTACTCCATTTTACACATGTTGTAGGTAATTAAAAGTATTTTGAATGTGAATTTCATACTGTGGCAGTTGAAAGGTTAGGGTACCATTAAATTTATATAAATTATCTGCAGGTCCAAGAGCTACTAATATGTTTGAGCTATGCCCACTGCTTTCAATTTTACCCTAGTTCATCACAAGTTCTAGCATAATATGTCTTCTCAGGAAGTCTATGAAAATGCTGCTACCTCTGAGGATGGGTACAGGATGTGTGACTATTTAAGAAGGGGTTAAAGTAAAAGACGGATGTTTTGACTTGGTTTTCCTCTCAGTGAATTCTCTTAAATTAACCAGTTAATAGATTTATGGATATAAATTTAATTTTTAATAAATTACACGTGCAAATTTTATTGAGAAAGTGAGGTGATTGAGGGAGGCGAGGTTAGCCACATGTAATGGACAAAGCAAGGACTTTTCATACATATAATCTGTTTCTTAGGGAAGCAGAATATAGTGGTTAAACATATTGATTTAGAATCAAATTTCTTAGGTTCAAATTCCATCTTAGCTACCTGCTAGCTATGTAACATTTTGTCTCTGAGCTTCAGTTTCCTTATCTATAAAGAGAATAAAATAATATCATGTTTGTGAGCATCAGTATTAGGCAAAACAAATAAAAATATATTATGTACCTCACAGAGTCATTGTGATGGATAATGAGATTGTGTCTATAAAGAATTTAGCCCATTTTCAAAATTAAGGTCATTTGCATGTGCCAACATGAGCTTAACCAGGTGCTGTCTGAGGTCCTGAGGTGAGCTCTGAGTCCTAGACCATATGACACAAACCAAGAAACCCAAACAGCTTGTACTGAGCACTGTACAGGACACACAGTCTAGCAAGCAGATAGTTTTCCATTCATTCAGCGTATACATAGCCATTATTTTAACTAAATTAAATTTAGACCACTGACAAACTGCCTTACAAATGTTTTATGTTGGTATTAAGTGCCACCAAAACAATTAACCACTTACATGGACAGCTACTTTGACTTAATTTGTACCCCCTCCCTCCATGAATTTTCTTAATTGACTAAACAATATCTTTTTGGATACACCTTAATTTTAAAAACAAAATACATATGAGAATTTCATCATTAATGAGTTTGTCCTCTAATGATATAACTTTATTGAAGAACCAAATCGCCAACTGATCCATTACCTTTATTCCTATTTACCATTGGTATAGATCACTAGCATAGCTGTTAGTAAGGTACAAGACACAAATAAACAGAACCTTCATTATTATAAAATACACAAAAGCACTTTAGAATTTCAAGATACAGCTGCCATAAGTTTCTTTTGGTGGTGTGGGAATTAGGGCAAAAATATAAAATCTAACAACACTGTGTAAAATATTTACACCATCATCTTATGCTAATAAGTTTTATCTGCTACATTAAAAGTTAGGAAGATACAAAGTCAAGAGTTGAGCAGATCATGCTGAGGTCAGTAAACCAGAAAAAGGCATCCAAATAAGTCCTCAAATTAGGTAGTAGTGACTGAGGAATATGTAGCCAAAGTGTTGAGTTTAAGAATAAAATCTGGGGCCGGGCGCGGTGGCTCACTCCTGTGATCCCAGCACTTTGGGAGGCCGAGGCAGGCAGATCACGAGGTCAGGAGATCCAGACCATCCTGGCTAACATGGTGAAACCCCGTCTCTACTAAACATACAAAAAATTAGCCGGGCCTGGTGGCGGGCGCCTGTAGTCCCAGCTACTCAGGAGGCTGAGGCAGGAGGATGGCGTGAACCCGGGGGGCGGAGCTTGCAGTGAGCCCAGATCGCGCTACTGCACTCCAGCCTGGGTGACAGAGCTAGACTCCGTCTCGATTAAAAAAATAAATAAATAAAAAAGAAAATCTGGGCAATTGAGACACAGAAAGAATAATAAAAATGAAAAGCATAAAAGCCAGGGAATGGGCAAAAGAAGGGCACTCAGGGAAAATAGAAGAGAAGGAAGTTTACTCCTGGGTTTTTAAGCTCCCTTTGATGGAGCACACAAATAAGATGACTCCATATAAGGAGCCAAGGGTGAAACACGCTGAGTAACCTGCCAATCATTTAATCTCTCTGAACATGAGTTGTTCTCACATGCTTACAAGAATAATAAAGTGCAACTCATGTTAATACTAGAACAGTAAAATAACATATAAAGCACCTCATATTGTTTAGGACATAGTAGGTACTTGATACTCAACACTGGCTTCACTTTTTTTTTTTTTTTTTTTTTTGAGACGGAGTCTCGCTCTGTCGCCCAAGCTGGAGTGCAGTGGCGCGATCCTGGCTCACTGCAAGCTCCGCCTCCTGGGTTCACGCCATTCTCCTGCCTCAGCCTCCCGAGTAGCTGGGACTACAGGCGCCCGCCACCGCGCCCGGCTCATTTTTTTTATTTTTAGTAGAGACGGGGTTTCACCGTGGTCTCGATCTCCTGACCTTGTGATCCGCCCGCCTCGGCCTCCCAAAGTGCTGGGATTACAGGCGTGAGCCACCGCGCCCGGCCTGGCTTCACATTTGAATCACAAAGGAATTCTTAGAACAAATGTTCTCTTTTAGGTTCGGGGTACATGTGAAGGTGTGTTACATAAGTAAATTGTGTGTCACAGGGGTTCGGTGTACAAATGATTTTACCATCCAGGTAATAAGCATAGTACCCAATAGGTAGTTTTTCGATCTTCACCCTCTTCCTTCCCTCCAACCTCAAGTAGGCCATGGTGTCTGTTGTTTCCTTCTTTGTGTCCATGTGTACTCAGTGTTTATCTCCTACTTATAAATGAGAACGTGTGGTGTTTCGCTTTCTCTTCCTGTGTTAGCTCGCTTGGGATAATGGCCTTCAGCTCCATCCACATTGCTGCAAAGGGCATGATCTCATTCTCTTTTATGGCTGTGTAGTATTCCATGGTGTATATGTACCATATTTTGTTTAACTGGTCTGCTGTTGATGGGCATTTAGGCTGATTTCATGTCTTTGCCATTGTGAGTAGTGCTGTGATGAACACGTGTGTGCATGTGTCTCTATGGCAGAATGACTTATATTCCTTTGGCTATATACCTAATAAAGGCACTGCTGGGTCAAATGATAATTCTGCTTTGAGTTATGTGAGAAATCACCAAACTGCTTTCCACAATTGCTGAACTAATTCACATTCCCACCAGCAGTGTGTAAGCATTCCCTATAAGCATTCCCTTTTTTCCACAACCTCACCAGCATCTTTTATTTTTTGACTTTTTAATAACAGCATTCTGACTTGTGTGAGATGGTGTCTCATCGTGGTTTTTATTCGCACTTCTGTAATGATTAGTGATATTGAGCATTTTTTTCATATGCTTGTTGGCCATGTGTATGCCTTCTTTTGAAGTGTCGGTTCATGTCTTTTGCCCCTTTTAATGGGGTTGTTTTTTGCCTGTTGATTTAAGTTCCTTATAGATTCTGGATGTTAGACCTTTGTTGGATGCATAGTTGACAAATATTTTCTCCCATTCTCTAGGTTGTCAAAACATATTTTTGCCTGGGCTTCACATAGACCCAATTAAATAAAAACTTCTAGGAGGAATTCAGGAGTTGGATATAGTAAAATCTCTCCTGATACACATAATGTGCAGCCAGTGTTAAAACCCACTGAATTGGATCAGTATCTAATGCCTTGTCTCCCTTTCCACTTCCCAAAATTAGAATCTGTTTAATCTCATTGGCATCCCAGCTATGTTATATTCATGTATTAACTTACTATGATTGGAATATGATTTCCAACAGATTGATATGCTGTCATCTGTTAAATTGTGCTTAATAATTAAAATCTTACTGACATATTATATAGTATATAACATTTTTTTTTTATGCTTGAAATTTCTCCAGGAAGATCTGAGTCCCTTTTTTTTTTTTTTTTTAATTATTATTATACTTTAAGTTCTAGGGTACATGTGCATAACGTGCAGGTTTGTTACATATGTATACTTGTGCCATGTTGCTGTGCTGCACCCATCAACTCGTCAGCACCCAACTACTCGTCATTTACATCAGGTATAACTCCCAATGCAATCCCTCCCCCCTCCCCCCTCCCCCCTCCCCATAATAGGCCCCGGTGTGTGATGTCCCCCTTCCTGAGTCCAAGTGATCTCATTGTTCAGTTCCCACCTATGAGTGAGAACATGCGGTGTTTGGTTTTCTGTTCTTGTGATAGTTTGCTAAGAATGATGG